>NC_134398.1:43734840-44034840 GCF_050003625.1 Haematobia irritans
TTAATTTTATTTATTATAATTTTCATTATAATAAATCTATAAATAAAATAGAATATAATAAAATGAAAATCAATTTGATTTTTTTTTATTTATACAGTTTTAATTAACTAATTATACATATAAATGTATAATCAATAATTATACATATAAATGCAGATCAATCACAAATAAAGAATAAAGCTGAAATAAATGAATTAGAAGAAAAAATAAATAAAAAAAAAAATAAAATAAAATAAAATAAAATACAATAAAACAAAATACAATAAAATAAAATAAAATAAAATAAAATAAAATAAAATAAAATAAAATAAAATAAAATAAAATAAAATAAAATAAAATAAAATAAAACAAAACAAAATAAAATAAAATAAAATAAAGTAAAATAAAATAAAATAAATTAAATTAAACTAAAATAAAATGAAACATTGTAAGTCGATAGCTTTAGTTGCTGGTGCTTAATTTTATTTATTATAATTTTCATTATAATAAATCTATAAATAAAATAGAATATAATAAAATGAAAATCAATTTGATTTTTTTTTATTTATACAGTTTTAATTAACTAATTATACATATAAATGTATAATCAATAATTATACATATAAATGCAGATCAATCACAAATAAAGAAAAAGCTGAAATAAATGAATTAGAAGAAAAAAAAAAATAAAATAAAATAAAATAAAATACAATAAAACAAAATACAATAAAATAAAATAAAATAAAATAAAATAAAATAAAATAAAATAAAATAAAATAAAATAAAATAAAATAAAACAAAATAAAATAAAATAAAATAAAATAAAACAAAATAAAACAAAATAAAATAAAATCCAATAAAATAAAATAAAATAAAATAAAATAAAATAAAATAAAATAAAATAAATTAAAATAAAATAAAACATTGTAACCCACAAAAAAATTTGAAAGTTCTTCCAATGGCACAACTTTAAAAGCACTTCTAGAAGATGCACTCCCAATGATGTTCTTTATTTTAACTACCCAGGAAGTTCTTTCAATTCAGTTTTTTATAACTTGGTTATTTCATACTTTTAATGGGCAATTTAAATTTTTTTTTGTTTCAAATAGGTTAAAAACAGAGTAAGAATTCATAAAATGATACAAATCATTTAAATTTTGTCCAAAAAAAAAAAATGCTAAATCCAATCTGAAAAAATTCTGAATTTTTGAAAATATTTGAGGTCAAACGTTTCCGACAAGCGTTAGAATCCATTATAAATTATAAAAAATTATAAACATTATTTATTTGACAAAATATGACAGAATTTTTTAATTTACATCCAAAACATTAAATTCGGATCACACCTAAAGAAGTGATGCAAATTCAGTGCAACGGAAATGCAGGACTTCCGTCCTATGACAAGCCCATGTTAAATTCATCGCTTCTGCGTCAATTTTGCACCACTTCCGGATCCAAAAAGAACATTTTACTTTTGTGGTGATGCTTTTTTTGCTGGGAAGTCAATAGCTTCACCAGTTAGTTGCTGGTGCTTAATTTTATTTATTATAATAAATCTGTAAATAATAATATAATATAATAAAATGAAAAACAATTTGAATTTATTTATTTATTCAGTTTGAATTAACTAATAATAAATCTAATAATATTGAATTGAAAAACCTTTTAATTGATATTTTAATATTATTTACAATAATATTGTAAAATGATAAAAAATAAAATTACAAATTAAATAGTCTTAACTTTTTAGATTAAATTAATATAAATTAAATAAAATTTTAACAAAATAAATTTAAAATTTAAATGAATAAAATTTTAAATAAATCGAATTAAAATTAAAAAAATAACAAATATTTGTCACAAAATTAAATCTTATTTCAAAATTACAAAAAAAATCTAATTTATTTATTTATTTTTTTAAATTTCACAATAAATACGAAATAAGTGCACCACTGAAATCTATGATATAACTGCCTCGAAACCACCTGCATATAAAGCCTTTAGATTTTCCCTATACCGTTATTGAGCGTGTTGCCATACTTACAATAATTCTCGCATACCCTCCTTCTCATGGAATTCTTTTTGTAACACTATTACCTGCAACTAATTTCCTTTAATGGAATATGTACGACTGACTGTGTGTGTGTGCACGCTCTTTTGTTGAGATGTTGATTTTTTTCATTTTGCTTGGCTTTTATTTTGATCCGGTTTCTTAAGAAAAAATTCCTATATGTATGTAGTAGCATAGAAGAATGTTAATTGTGCGGATATTATACCAACTCCCCTTTTTCCCATCATCCATATGAGAGTAATGTATGGACCCCTCTCAACCGAATTAAGAGCTTACAAACATATGTAGCTGAGCTTTTATATCACGATATATGATCATTATTATTGCCCAACAAGAACTACAACAACAACAACAATATGTTCAAGACTATAGTGAAGTATTTAACTTTAGATTAAAATTATATCAAAATGCTCGAACACACACACGCAGGCGAATATGAGCACAGAAGCTGAGATGATGTGGTCAACAATGACGATGTTAATGGCGATGACGATGACAACAATGCTGATGATACACTCTCAAAAAAACTGAGAGCATGAGTTTAAAGAGAAGAACGTGACTTTCTAGAACATTAGTTTACTACTACTGAGAGTACTTTGATATTCCTGATATTGGGAATAAACGAACTTAAATCCTTAAAGTTTTTAATTTCCTTTTTTGTTAAATTTAATTTCCCTGAAGACGGACAACGATGGTGTTCGAAATATTGCAAAGAAATTAAAATAAAACACCACAAAATCTAAGATTTTATTTTATTTTATTACAACATGACCTCAAGCCTTACAAACTCTACAAATAATTATACAAAAAGGTCAACTATACAACAACTACAAGTTTTTAATATTTTTTTTTTAAATAAAATCTAAATAAATTATATTGAAATGAATGTAATTTATGGGAATTAAAATAAATTAAATTTCATTAACATAAAAATATATTAAGAAAATGTAGGTAAATTACCGTACCATTAGGTTAAGGTGGCAGCCCGATTAAGATTCAGGCTCACTTAGACTATTCAGTCCATTGTGATAAACCGTACCATTAAATTAAACAAAAAATAATAATGATAAAATGAATTAAAGCTGAATTAAGGGGAATTTAATTATATTATATATTTTAATTATATTTTTTAATTTATATTAAAACTTAATTTTTATATATTTATTTAATAAATGACAATTAGTTAAATTGTATAGAAATAATATATATACATAAAATTAGTATAAGTATGAAAAGTAAAATTAATAAGGGCTTGGTTTATATAAATAAATTAAACATAAAACAATAGAATTAATATATATTAACTTGATTAATATATTAAGGAAATCTAATATGTATTTTAGTAAATAAGATTACACTAAAATAAATAAATAAATAAAACTAAATTTAAAAAGAAAACAAATTAAAAAAATTTCTAAATTGTTTGGATTAAAGTAAAAAAAAATTATGATTTTTATTAAATGAATTAATTCAATATAAGTAAATAAATTTATAAATATATTAAAGTTTTTTTTTGTTTTTGTTTTTTTTTTGTATAGAACATTTATATAAATAATTTCTCTGTGTGTTAAATATCTTATTCTGATAGTGTTTTTTGGATTATGATGCGAGCATCATTGATGTTGATGACTTCAGATAATTTTGTCATCTGAATTGTGGTCAGTCGCTTGATACGATGATGATGTTGTTTTTATCCAGATGTTGCCACAGTCCTCCCTATCTACAATTATGTTGCTCCTCCCCTATTGCTATTGGTTTTCCTGTTGTTGTGGTGTAACAACAGATCATAAAATTTTACAACATAAACAGTCAGTCAGACTTCCAACCGTTCATCACCGACCACCAACTTGTTTTGCTTTTCTATAGAAACTTTTAACCAATTGTCTGGGCTGCGTAAAATGTCTGTCCATCCATCTGGCTGCTTGGATAAATGACTTTGGTTTTCATGGATTTGTTGTTGTATTCTTTTACATATCCGTTGTGTGCGATGTTGTTGTTGATGTTTTTTGTTTTGCCAATGTCGAAGGGGCTTTTTGGGGTTTAGATAGTTTTAACCAACTTGGCTTTTTATATCATTTAATTGTATTGCTTAAAAAAAACATTGCGTTTTTCTTTGACACAGCGGATGTTTAAGACCACAGAAATGTGGTGTTTTAAGGCAATTTTTCAAAATCCAAAGGGATGTAACATAATATTGATGATGGAGAATTAAAGAACACAAAGGTTTCTCCAAGACTAAAATTGTCAATAAATTTATTGGGTTAAATTTTTATCATAGCCCAATTATTATATATTGATGATTGTAATATCTTTTAATTTTTTTTTAATAATAAAAAATTATTTATTTTATTAGAAAAATGGGACATCTTTCACAATTAATTTCTCTTCAATTTCGAAAAAAAACTTTGGTCTTATATGACCCCCTTCAGGTAAATAAAATTTCGTTTTCTCTCTTTAAAAAACCCCATTTAATATACCGCTAATATTGCCTTGAGAATATTTATTATTTCTTAAAGTTAATAATCATTATGCTACTGATTAATGTTTTAAGTTCTAATTGATTTTTCTTCTCCATCTGTTTTTATGGCATTTTAATATATATTAAATTTGCTCAATTAATTAATCATGTTAGCTAGCCATTATATTGTTCACAGGCTAATACAAAAAAAACATTAAAATAATTTACAAAATCACCCAAACACAATTTTGTTAAAGGCAAAAGAGCTTTTAATGCAAAATTTTAAAGGCCACATTAAATTAAGATTTATTAATGATACATCAACTTCCATGTTGGTGGCATTCATAAAGCAAATTATTATGAATGAATTGGTTTTCATTAAGGGCAAACAATTTTCACAAAAAAAAAAAAAAAAAACGAGAACACAGAAAACACATTTAAGACGCAAAATTTAGAACAACTTGGTTAATTATTGTGAAATAATTAAACAATGAAAATGGGCACGAGTTAAGAATGGGGCACAAAAACAAACGGAATAAGATAGATAATGATGGTGGAATATGTTAATATGGATATGGATTAGTCAAATATATTAATTTGTAATATTTTGCTACTCCTAAAATAAGAATAAAACACTAACAAAGAGGAATTTTCCGGGTTAAAATCTAAAACCCAATTTATTTTTTTTTTTATTAAAACCAAAATAAATTAATAATTTGTATATAATAATTTATCAATTTTAAATTATATTAATTTGTAAATTTTTAAATTAAATTTACTTTCAAATTATTTATTTTAATATTAAATTAATAGAAATAATAATTAAGTTAATATTAAATATTATTAAATTAATAATTTAAATAATGATTTCATTTTTATTAAATAAAAACAATTGATTAAAATTAATAAATTTAGTTATTAAATAATTTAAAAAAAAAAAAAACTTTCAAATTATTTATTTTAATATTCAATTAATAATAATTATTATTAATTTAATATTAAATAATTTATTAAATTAATGATTTAAATAATGATTTAATTTTTATTAAATAAAAATAATTGATTAAAATTAATAAATTTGGTTATTAAATAATTTAAAAAAAAAAACGTTTAAATTATTTATTTTAATATTAAATTAATAATAATTATTATTAATTTAATATTAAATAATTAATTATATAATGATTTAATTTTTATTAAATAGAAATAATTTATTAAAATTAATAAATTTGGTTATTAAATAATTTTAAATGAATGTAATTAAATAATTTATTAAATTAACGATTTAAATAATGATTTAATTTTTATTAAATAAAAACAATTGATTAAAATTAATAAATTTGGTTATTAAATAATTAAAAAAAAAAAAACTTTCAAACTATTTATTTTAATATTAAATTAATAATAAGAATTATTAAGTTAATATTAAATAATTTATTAAATTAATAATTTCAATATTGATTTAATTTTTACTAGATAAAAACAATTGATTAAAATTAATAAATTTGGTTATGAAATAATTTAAAAAAAAAACTTTCAAATTATTTATTTTAATATTAAATTAATTATAATTATTATTAATTTAATATTAAAAAATTTATTATATAAATGATTTAAATAGTGATTGAACTTTTATTAAATAAAAATAATTGATTAAAATTAATAAATTTGGTTATTAAATAATTAAAAAAACAAAATTTTCAAATTATTTATTTGAATATTAAATTAAAAATAATTATTATTAATTTAATATTAAGTAATTAATTAAATAATGATTTAATTTTTATTAAATAAAAATAATTTATTAAAATTAATAAATTTGGTTAATAAATAATTTTAAATGAATGTAATTTAATTTAACCCAACTATAAAATTAAATTTCACTTTATTCTATTTAATGTTAATGTATTTTTTAAAAGAAAACCAAAATCTAAATCTCTATTTATTTTTTAATAAATACAACGAATTAAATAAATAAATATTTATGTATTAACTATTATAATTTATTTTAATTCGTATTTTTTTAAACTTTGTTTAATTTAAGTGTAAAAATATATTTATATTATTTAATTTGATATTAACTAATTTTTTAAAAGAAGACGTAAATCTAAATCCCAATTATTTTTTATTAAAAGTAATTAATTGAAATTAATAAATTTTTATTTATTTATTTAATAACTTTAAATAAATCATATTTATATATTTAATATATTAATATAATCCTTAGCTTAATATATGTTTTTTAAATTTAATTTAATATAAAATAAATTAAAATAAAATTCATATTATTTCATTTAATGTTATTTAACAATTTTAAATAAATTAATTATTTTTATACCCTCCACCATAGGATGGGGGGTATATTAACTTTGTCATGCCGTTTGTAACACATCGAAATATTGCTATAAGACCCCCATAAAGTATATATATATATATATATTCTGAGTCGTGGTGAAATTCTGAGTCGATCTAAGCATGTCCGTCCTTCCGTCCGTCTGTTCAAAATCACTCTAATTTCCGCACGAAACAAACTATCGACTTGAAACTTGGCATAAGTGATTGTTATTGATGTAGGTCGGATGGTATTGCAAATGGGCCATATCGGACCACTTTTACGTATAGCCCCCTTATAAACCGACCACCAGATTTGAACTCCGGAGCCTCTAGGAAGAGCAAATTTCATCCGATCCGGTTGAAATTTGGTACGTTGTGTTAGTATATGGTCTCTAACAGCCATGCAAAAATTGGTCCATATCGGTCTATAGTTATATACAGCCGATAAAAATAATCTACCAAAATTTTAATTCTATAGCAAAATTTGTCACAATTTTATTACTATAGAAAGTTTTGTCAAAATTTTATTTCTGTAGAAAATTTTGTCAAAATTTTATTTCTATAGAAAATTTTGTCAAAATTTTATTTCTATAGAAAGTTTTGTCAAAATTTTATTTCGATAGAAAATGTTGTCAAAATTTTATTTCTATAAAAATTTTGTCGAAATTTTATTTCTCTAGAAAATTTTGTCAACATTTTATTTCTATAGAATATTTTGTCAAAATTTTATTTCTATAGAAAAGTTTGTCAAAATTTTATTTTTATAGAAATTTTTGTCAAAATTTTATTACTATAGAAAGTTTTCTCAAAATTTTATTTCTGTAGAAAATTTTGTCAAAATTTTATTTCTATAGAAAATGTTGTCAATATTTTATTTCTTTAAAAAATTTTGTCGAAATTTTATTTCTCTAGAAAATTTTGTCAAAATTTTATTTCTATAGAATATTTTGTCAAAATTTTATTTCTATAGAAAATTTTGTCAAAATTTTATTTTTATAGAAATTTTTGTCAAAATTTTATTACTATAGAAAGTTTTCTCAAAATTTTATTTCTGTAGAAAATTTTGTCAAAATTTTATTTCTATAGAATATTTTGTCAAAATTTTATTTCTATAGAAAATTTTGTCAAAATTTTATTTTTATAGAAATTTTTGTCAAAATTTTATTTCTATAAAATATTTTGCCAAAATTTTATTTCTATAGAATATTTTGTCAAAATTTTATTTCTATAGAAAATTTTGTCAAAATTTTATTTCTATAGAAAATTTTGTCAAAATTTTATTTCTATAGAAAATTTTGTCAAAATTTTACTTCTATAGAAATTTTTGTCAATTTTTTGTTTATAGAAATTTTTGTCAATATTTTATTTCTGTAGAAAATTTTGTCACAATTTTATTACTATAGAAAGTTTTGTTAAAATTTTATTTCTATAGAATTTTTTGTCAAAATTTTATTTCAATACAAAATTTTGTCAAAATTTTATTTGTATACAAAATTTTCTCAGAATTTTATTTCTATACAAAATTTTGTCAAAATTTTATTTCTATACAAAATTTTGTCAAAATTTTATTTCTATAAAATATTTTGCCAAAATTTTATTTCTATAGAAAATTTTGTAAAAAATTTATTTCTATAGAAAATTTTGTAAAAATTTTATTTCTATAGAAAATTTTGTAAAAAAAAATTTCTATAGAAAATTTTGTAAAAATTTTATTTCTATAGAAAATTTTGTCAAAATTTTATTTCTATAAAAAATTTTGACAAAATTTATTTATTTATTTATTATTATGGACTAACTTACAATTTAGAAGAAGTTTTAAGATACCTTGCCATCGGCAAGTGTTACCGCAACCCAAGTAATTCGATTGTGGATGACAGTTTTTAGTATAAGTTTCTACGCAATCCATGGTGGAGGGTACATAAGATTCGGCCTGGCCGAATACTTGTTTTTAATTTAATTCAATTTATTCTAACTTTTAAGATAATTCAGTATTATTTTATTTAAAGTTATTAAATTGTTAAAGAGAACTATAATCTAAATCCTATCGTTATTTATTTATTATTTTTTACTTATTATGATTAAATTTTTATTTATTTATTTAGTAATTTTGAATTAATTTATTTGAAATATTTTTTTAAAATAAATGTATAGTTAATAATTTAATCTAACTTTTGAATTAGTTTCATATTATTTATTTTAAATTAATATTTTTCAATTTTTTGAAAGAAAATCCTGAATTATTTTTTTGTTTTTTTTTTTGCTAGGGAATATTTTTTATTTTTTTTTGCTTTTTCTTTTTCATTATGCAATATATTTTCCTTTTAAATTATAATGTACAAAATACAAAAAAATACTACATTTGCTGGCATACCTATATATTTTCCTTCATACCATATACATAAACATTTTAATAAAAAACCAAGCAATTAATTATTTTACGATAACTTAATCCTTAGCTTAAATTTCATATCAAGCAATTATGTTAATATCAGCATGGTGATACAATAATGTATATATATATCTACATAATTGTGAACCAATGATATTTTCATTAGCAAATTAAAATGTTATACATTGAGTGACATAAGGAGATTAAATATTTTCGAACGGGGGGAAGAGAAAATTGCATAACTACCATTTAATGCAGACAAGGAGACAATTTGTGTAGAACTGAATTAATAGATATGGATAAAAACCTGCAACGAAATATCCAATAAGCAATTAATTATTTTTTATATTAATTTCATGGAAAATTTGCAAAATGTTTTAAAGATGGCCTTGAAATAAAAATGAAATAGGCTATGTAATATTTTGAGAATTTTTTAAATTTATTTTGGATAATTGAAATATCTATGTTTCGTCCAGAATAATCTCTAATTGTGTTTTGTTATATGTTTTCTTTCCAGGTATGCCGAAGTATTAAATATCATTACAATTAATATTTAATTTACCTGAGATTCTAAGTAAGTAAGAAGCACAAAATCAAATCATATTCTTTCCTTTAAAATATTAAAAAAAAATCATGTAATTTAATATGGAACAAACAGAAATCGTTTTTTTGTTTGTGACACAAATGGCACATTTTACACATTTGTAAGCATTTTAAATTAAAAACTCCCAACTTGATTATAGTCAATATGCATATGGGACGTTTATTGACTAGTAGCCACTTGAAAATCTTGAAAAAAAAAACAACAAAACAAAGGTCTATTTGTCTCTAAATATAGAGACACACAAAAGTGTAGTAATTCAGGCAGATGTAAAGAAAGACGGACACATATAAGCATAAAACCCCAAAGGGAGACGGACATGGAAATTTTTGTTTTTGATAATATTCCACCCTCATCATAGGCTTGTATGCCTTTGGAAGACAAAATAGCCCCAAGTTCTTTAGAGCTATTTTGGGTATGTTATTATCATTCCTTAAAAAAACACACACAAATAAAACATTACTTAAGATTGCTGAAATATTATCCAACACTTCATGTGAAGGATACCATTATAAAAACCAATATGTATATGTGTTAAATAAACACTTTTGGTAGCTAAAGATATATGTTTGTTTGTTTCGAACGCACAAAAAAAAAATGCAAAATAAACATATGATTTATTTATACCCATATATAAGCGAAAAAACGAAAAAATCTGTAAAAAGGCAACATGGACAAATAATATTCATTTATAAAATTCCATTTGAAATTAAAACAAACACTATAAAAAACAGAAACACCAGAATTAATCACCAAAAAACATAAATAAACATAAAATGAAAGTCAATGGGCTATAAGAAAAAATAGTCTTGTGCAAACTATTATTCAATCAATAATACAAATATTTATACATAAATAATGAATTAATAATTCAAATTATTACAGATATAACATTCATAGCTGGGCTTTCTTTTTATATTAACTGCCTAAAAATAGGCAAAGTTTTTTTATGCTATTTCAAATTAAAATTCAACTACAGGGTTATCAAAATTGGTTCAAAAAATTAAAAATTTTTAAATTTGGTCCGATGATCGGATCAAATGGAATTTGGGCTATTTTGATCCATTTTCTATACAAATAAGATTTTGACAAAATTTTCTGTAGAAATAAAATGTTGACAACATTTTCCGTAGAAATACAATTTTGACAAAATTTTCTATAGAAAAAAAAATTTTAACAATATTTTCTATAGAAACAAATTTTTCCAAAATTTGTACGGCCATAAACTTTAACAAAATTTTAAGTTAAATTTTAGATAAAATCTATAAAAATAAAAGTCTGACAAAATTTTCTATAGAAATGAAATTTTGACAAAATTTTCTATAGAAATAAAATTTTGACGAAATTTTCTACAGAAATGAAATTTTTACAAAATTTTCTAATGAAGTAAAATTGTAATAAATTTTTCTACCAAAATAAAATTTTGATAAAATTTTCTACAGAAATGAAATTTTGTTGAAATTTTCTATAGAAATAAAATTTTGTTGAAATTTTCTATAGAAATCAAATTTTGTTGAAATTTTCTACAGAAATCAAATTTTGATGATATTTTCTATAGAAATAAAATTTTAAGGACATTTTCTATAGAAGTAAAATTTGGACAAGATTTTCCAAGTTAGAGTTATAAAAACTATTACGAGTTTTATCACAAAACTGTAGCATATTTTTGGGAGCTGTAAATAACGCAAATATAATAATTAAAATAAATTTAAATGATATATGTTTTCGAATTTTTATTGATACTATTTTTTTATTGAAAAAATAATGTTCAATTACCTTCAATGCTACTTCAAAACTGTTATGAGGTTTTGTTATCAAACTGTAACATATTTTTGAGTACTCAAGTGGAATAAATGAAATTTATTTGAATTCCAATGAATTGTTATCCCAAAACGGTGACATATTTTTGAAAGCAGCAAAATTAATAATAATTATAATTTCATTATTTTTCGATTGTTCATAATCACTATTTGTAATTGAAAAATATTTTAACATTACCAGTGTGACTAAAAAAGGTCTTAAAATTTTGGGTACGTTTAAACTACTAACACCTATTATGTGGTTTTATCACAAAACGTTAGCATATTTTTGGGAGCAGTAAATTACTCAAATATACAAATTAAAATTAATTGAATTTAAAAATATTAAAGAAAAATAATTTTCAATTATCATTAGGATTTCTGGCTGTTATGAGTTTTCATCATACGGTTGCCTATTTTTAAGAGCGGTCTATTATATATTTTATTGAATACCTCAAAATCTATATTTTCTGTAAATGTTGGCTAACTCATCATTTCATATCGACCACCTCTAAACACCTTTATTTTCTCCATTTACTGGATAAACATATAAAAAGAAGTTAATTACCACATGTTATTGGAATCTTTTCTATTTCTAAATAATCCAGAGTTTTTCCAATTTTCCAAACAGTTAAATGTCACTAGAATAAATAATTTGTATGTATTTAGCATTTTTCATGGAATTTACCACTCATAACATTTTTCATGCGTCATTCTTTGGATATATTTATTTGAACAAAGTAAATGCAACAAACCACAATTTTTGTATATTTTTTTTCTCCTAATACTCTAAATCCCAAAATCCAATTAAAATGGTTTAATAGTGTAAACAACTTATATCCTATTTTGATCAGAGAAAACTCTAGTGCACATGGTTGGTGCTTTGTTCTTTTATCACGTTGAATAACAATGTGATAATAAATCCTGTTTTGCAACTTAAATGCTAGAAGAGATAGAAAACAGAATGCAAAACTAAAAAGGATATATGTGGAATCAAGAAAAAAATGGATTGGATTATGTGGTGTAGTTTTTGTTTCGTATATAAAAATATAATAATAATATTTTTTAAAGAACCCACCTTGTTCGAGGACATGCTTACAAAATTGTAGTAGTTTGAGGACAAAGCCCCTTTTTTACGTAGTTTATTTCTTCGAATATGACAAACATAATTGCATATAAAACAAAAATTAATTTTTTTTTTAAGAACCCATAACTCGAGGACATTACTATTAGAGCGTAGTAATTTGGGGACACAATCTCTTTGACTCAATAAACGTAGAACTGTAAAATGTTTAACCTTACCTATGACTACAGATCAATTCTAAGTTAAGTACGTTATTTTCCTTTTCAATGGTCATTTTTTTAAGAGTCCACCAGTTTCGAGGACATGCTTTCAAAACCTTAATAATTTGGGGACACAATCGATATATAAAAACTAATATATTGTTTGATGGCGCAATTTTTAGGATCTACAAAGACATGTTATTGATTTTATTTCGATAAATCTTTAAAGTTGTGGAAGTTAACTTCATTGTCCATAGTTTGGGGACCTGCTGAAATATTTCCCGAACCGGAAACAATTGGCAGTACATAACCGATTTATGATTGGCAAGATGTTTTTTTTAGTAGTACCAACAGACTTGCTTGCTATCGATTTTGTTTTAATGGATTTTTAAAAATGTAAGAAAATATGAACATAGTTTGGGGACCTACTGAAATATTCCCAAAATCGGAATTAATTGGTAATACATCTAACATAATCGATTTATTGATTGGCAAGACATTTCTTTAGTAGTACCAACAGATTTCTAAAGGTTTAATAATATATTACTATAGTTCCGGGACCTGCAGAAAGATTGCCAAAACCAGAATCAAATGGTTATAAATCTATTATAACCGATACCACGCATGCTATCACGATTTTTTTATGGATTTTTAAAGCTGTAAGAAAATATGAGCATAGTTTGGGGACCTACTGAAATATTCCCTAAATCGGAATTAATTGGTAATAAATCTATTATAACCGATTTATTGATTGGTAAGATATTTCTTTAATAGTACACATAGACTTGCATGCTATCACGATTTTTTTATGAATTTTTAAAGCTGTAAGAAAATGTGAAGATAGTTTGGGGACCTACTGAAATATTTCCCAAAATCGGAATTAATTAGTAATAAATCTATTATAACCGATTTATTGATTGGCAAGGCATTTCATTAGTAGTACCAATAAACTTGCATGGAATCGATTTTGTTTTGATGGATTTTTAAAGATGTAAGAAAATATGAACATAGTTTGGGGACTTACTGAAATATTCCCAAAATCGGAATTAATTGGTAATAAAACTATCATAACTGATTTATTGATTGCCAAGAGGTTTCTTTAGTAGTACCAACTGACTTGCATGCTATTGATTTTGTTTTGATGGATTTTTAAAGCTTTATGATAATATGACCATAGTTTGGGGACCTACTGAAATATTTCCCAAATTGGAAACAATTGGCAATACATCTATCATAACTGATTTATTGATTGCCAAGAGATTTCTTTAGTAGTACCAACTGACTTGCATGCTATTGATTTTGTTTTGATTTATTTTTAAAGCTTTAAGATAATATGACCATAGTTTGGGGACCTACTGTAATATTTCCCAAATTGGAAACAATTGGCAATACATCTATCATAAGCGATTTATTAATTTAAAGGATGCTTTGTTTGTAGTACCAACTGATATGCATTCTTTCCATTTTGTTTTAATGAATTTTTAAAGCTTTAAGTTATTATGACCATAGTTTGGGGACCTGCTTTAGTAACTAACATGTTTTGAGGACACAATTCTGGCGATTTGCAATTAGTATTACACGAACATGGGCTATATAATTGTGAAAAATTCCCTGTATTTATAATATACTTTTTGTCAAACCTTTTGACATGAACTTTTTTGTAAAAATCTGTAATGGTTTATGCTTTAATGTCTTTATTTCTGTAAAATCCTCCAATTGAGACTAATATCATAAACTCTGGATGTTACTCAGCCTTGTGAGTGCAGTCTATAACAGTCCGAGTGCCACTTCACTTTGCCTTAATTTGGTTTTCAAGTGGACTGAGGGATCAAAGAGTTTTTTTATCCCGGGAATAGCAGCAATATTAATAATATCTTCTCCACAGTTCTATTTAATAACTCTAACCAACTCCTTTTGAAATAAGTCCCCTTTTTAAGGACTCAATTTTTTGGGAATTTCTTATCTTATCCATAATGCTTTAGGCTCTTAAAGTTCGGCATTTTAACAGTACACATAAAAGAAAATTGCACCCTTTTTTGGGATTTCATCAAAAAATCAATTATCTTTGACATGTTTCTTTCTACAAAAAAAAACTTATAATAATATCAAAAACATCATCATCATCATGTATCACAAAAACATTCCAAAATTTTCCTCTATCAAAATGTGGTTTACTCTTCATGAACATTTCTGACAAGGGAAATCACAGGAAGTGATGATATACCTCTACAAAGACCTTCCTTAGAGCTTACACTTTTGTATTTTCATCATTTCTTGAGGTGTGTTCTTCCTCTTTAAGAATGGCATTTACATGTTTCGTCTGTTGATAAGAAGGTCTTAAAGTAATCATCAATTTAGGCATTACAACCCAACCTCACACAGCTCATCTCCCTAAGACATGAGGGCATGTGTTGTTATTTTCGATTTTCACAAAATTAATAAGCAAAATCTTATGATGATTGGGGGAGTGGTATATTGATGTTTGTACTAGGAGTTTTTCGCCGAACGAAAGCAATCACATGTTAAGGTGGATCTTCGTTTTCTTCTTACATAACATATTCATTAGATAGCAATTTTGGAGAAGCAACCTTTTTTCCTTCAATTGATATGTACACAAAAAAAAAACAAAATCATTGATTTTCTTCTGTGTGTCTGAGATGTAAGATATTGTAATATCTTTACCTCATATGAATGGTGTCCTTAAGAAAATGAACAAACAATCAGAGGATAGTGTATGAGATTAGGATAAATTGAATGAAATTTAATACAATATTTGCATTATTATATCAGCTAAGCTATAACGTTTAAAGAGGAAATTTAATTTAATTTAATTTTAATTTAAATTAATCTTAGGAAATATTTGTTTTATCTAAGCAAACGTTAACATTAGAATAGATGTTGTTTTTTATTAATGCTCAAAGCTTCCTTTAACATAAGAATTTATGATGACTTCCTTTATTTTGTCATTTCTTGTAGTTTTTTTTTTCTCACTTAGGCCAACTTTGTAAATAACTCTTTACCATACTTTGTTTCCAATTCTTATGGATCTCCATATCACAGTTCATTCATGCTATAACCACCGGAAGTTGTAACCGGTTGTGAATTGACTTTTATGCTTAAAGTTTAAACATGAACAAATTTTAAATGCAAAAGCCAAACACAAACTCAACTACATTTTACATTTAACTTAAGAATTTGTCGTAGCCGGTAGTTGTCAAGATTATGCCATAAACAAGTTTGTTATAATTGTTACAAAAAAGGCCTATCCACCAAGGGGCAAATGGCAAAAGAAATTCCACACTAGAACCTCAATAACGGAAGTTGCAGGAAGTGCTAATTATTTACGCTAAGGAATTCCATTAACTTATATTACCAGTGTAAGCCAACCTCCAGAATTCCCATCTCTAAGGAAAGTTTATCGCTATAGATTCCCAAGTGTATCGCTGTAAGAAGCTGACAAAGATGAAAAGTATTAATGACTATCAAGTCAATGGTATATTGAGGAAAGGATGAACTCAGTATGAGTTTGTCATTGGGGCAAAACTTGGGGATGTACTAGAGGATGTACTTCCTTCCATTAGAACTACCTCTAGAAAAAAATCTTTAATGGAATTTTTCCACCTCTTATCATTGTCATCATTATTATGTATTGATAAAATCCCATTTGTTTGATGTCTACAAACAAAGGAAGTAAGGGATTGCTTTTCTCTTGCAACTCCTCTTGGGAGGGATACCCTTCTTACCCCATTGAATTGATTTCATTTCCGTTTGCATGTTATGTCAATGACTGCATGTTCAAATGGAAACCTATCCTATGATCTCTACCATATTATTAAATTGCTTCCTTTTGTCTGGTTTAAATTATCTGGTATGGAATCAATGGCATTGCGTAGAAACGTCTACTAAAGACGGCCCTACACAATTGAATTACTTGGGTTGCGGCCGATGGCAAGGCATTTAAAAACTTCTTAACCTCATCTTTTAAATTGTGAGTTAGTCCATGCGGGATATATATTAGGCAAAACAAAGGCCGAATAAAAACGTATATATTCAGTTCTTGACCGGTATATATAGGGAAGAAATAATTACCAACCGATATGAACATTTGTGCGGTAATTATAAGGCCAGCAATGAATTATGGGGGTCACATTACATGGGGGCAATATACAATTATGAACACGATTCTACCAAAAATGGCAGATTTTTTTACTGTTTGGTAGATTTGGTAGAATTCCTGATGTTTTGGAAGATTACCTTCCGTTTTCTTTTTTTAAATTCAAGCTCGAGGTCAGAGTTTTATTTTCTGTTTTATTTTTTTATAACTCGATATTTCGATCTCCTTCGCAAATCATCGACGGGAATAAAATAAATAAAATTAAAACCTATGTCACTGGTGTTGTCCTCTCATTTCTGTTGCTGCTACCATACTTTGGAAGATTTTCCTCTCGATCTAAGAGGTGCTTCATAAATTTTCTATAGAAATAAAATTTTGACAAAATTTTCTACAGAAATAAAATTCTGAAAAAATGTTCTATAGAAATAAAATTTTGACAAAATTTTCTGTAGAAATAAATTTTTAACAAAATTTTCTATAGAGATTATGTTTTGAAAATTTTTCTAAAGAAATAAAATGTTGACAAAATTTTGTATAGAAGTAAAATTTTGATAAAATTTTCATTGGCAATAAAATTTGGTATTTTGGTAGATTATTTTTGGCTCTTAGAGGCTCTGCAAGCCAAATATGGGGATCGGTTTATATGGGGCTATATATAATTATGAACCGATGTGGACCAATGGTTGGTAAAGATTATATACCAACACCATGTTCCAAATTTCAGCCGGATGGGATGACATTTGCTTCTCTTAGAGGCTCCGCAAGGCAAATCTAGGGATCGATTTACATGGGGGCTATATATAATTATGAACCAATTTTTGCATGGTTGTTAGATACCATATGCCAACATCATGTACCAAATTTGAGCCGGATCAGATGAAATTTGCTTCTCTTTGGGGCACCGCAAGCCAAATATGGGGATTGGTTTATATGGGCGATATATATATAGTTATGGACCGATGTTGACCAATTTTTGTATGGTTATTAGAGACCATATACCAACTCCATGTACCAAATTTCAGTCAGATCGGATGAAATATGCTTCTCTTAGAGGCTCCGCAAACCAAATCTGGGGGTCCGTTTATATGGGGGCTATACGTATACGTAAAAGTGATCCGATATGGTCAATTTGCAATACCATGCGACCTACATCAATAACAACTACTTGTGCCAAGTTTCGTCGATAGCTTATTTCGTTCGGAAGTTAGCGTGATTTCAACAGACGGACGGGGGGACGGTCGAACGGACGGACATGCTTAGATCGACTCAGAATTTCACCATGACCCAGAATGTATATACTTTATGGGGTCTGAGAGCAATATTTCGATGTGTTACAAACGGAATGATAAAGTTAATATACCCCCATCCTATGGTGGAGGGTATAAAAATAACATACACAGAAAAAAAATATTTTAAATTAATTGATTTAATTAATTTTTAATTGAAGCTTCTTTAATCGCAGAAATGATAGTACACAGAAAAAAATTTCACCAAAATATTTCCAATTAAAATTTTAATTGAATTTTCAAAACTATTCAATTTAATTGATTCAACAAATTTTTAATAACAACAAAAATCCATCACAAAAATTAATAGTATCAATTATTTTTTTAATTGTATCAATTACTTTTTTAGTTGACTTTGGTGATTGGCACTATAATTTCTGTGATTGAAGACCTATCAATTAAAAATTAATTTTGATCAATTAGTGAATGAATCCAAAAATTATTTTTTTGTGTGTATCAATCACCCAAGTCAATTACAAAATTAATTGATCCCATTAAGAATTTAATTGTGATTAATTAAATTGTTTCGATTAAAAAATTTTTTGAACCAATTAAATTTTTAATTCAAATTTTTTTTAATCCAATTAAAGTTATAACATGAAAATTTTTGGTGATATTTTTTTGTGTGTGCGTAGTTAAAGGAGTTCCAATAAAACATTTCTACAACTTTTACTTGCATATTTATAGGATGAGTTGCAAAAACATTATACATGACATTTGAAGTTTTTCATAGCATATTTATAGGAGAAAAACGTTAAGCAATAAGAATATAATATTAAATAGTTTATCTAAGCCGATAGCTTAAGTTGCTTGTTGCTTATTTTTGTAAACATTTATTATAATTTGTAATTATAATAAAGATTTTAATAAATAAAACAAATAAAAAATAAATAATTTAGGTTTATAAAATATTTCAAAAATCAAACAAAGCATATGGTTAGGCACAAAGAAAATGTTTGTATATTCCTTTGCTTCCCCTTTATAAACTTTTTTCTTTTTAATTTAAATCTTTATTATAATTATAGTAAACGTATTATAATTATAGTAAATTATAGTAAACGTATAAAACAAAAAACCAATAACAGTTCCAGGATATAACCTTAAATGTTTAATTCTTCATCTACTTTTTAAATGTTTTACTGCATACTTTTCGGAAACCATATTAAACCATATTCCTAGAATATATATCATGTGTACAAAAGTTTTGTCAGGAAAATAATATAAATTCTTAAAAAAAAAAAAAAACTAAAAACAAAAAAAAAAACTATTTTCTAACTTTAATTAAAATCAGTATATACATAAACTTAGTTTTCTTAGATATGGAGTATTCTTGAAAAAGAAAACAAATAAAAAACTATTACAAAGTTAGTGTGGTATGATTTACAAAGGACAATTTTTAAGAATTCAATTAATTTTAGAATATGAGTACATAGAAGCCTGCTTTGATATTGCCTCACATGGCAGAGAGATTTAAAAGAAATGCAAAATTTTAAGGAACTTTTTTTTTTGTTCTTATTTACTTAGAAATATTATTCTCTTAAAATCCTCATATATTCTCTGTAAACATAAAGACTGGAGCATATATTTTAGTGTTGGTGTATTATATAGTAGTTAAGTAAAACTTATTTTGCAAATTCTGAAATTTCAGAATAAAAAGCCATATTTCGTGGACATGCAATTAGCTCGCCCATCAATTGAAAAGGTATTTTCAAGACAAAAATTTAATAGTCAACAAGTTTACACTAATCAGACAATATTTTATGTATATATACTACTATAGTAAGACTTCTTGCAGACTTTAAAGTTTGAGGACACATATAAAAAAACATTTCCAGGACAGGCAATGAAGTGGCAAAAAATATGAAAATATAATTTAAATATTTAATAGCCAGTAAGTTTACAGTATTCGGACTACATTTAAAAGAAAACTGAGTCTAGAATAAGCTATAAAAAGGCATATTTTACTGATTTTGAAGTTTGGGAACAAACATCAAGTGTTAGCACATACATTTCGGGGACATGCAATTAAATGGCCAGTAATATGGAATTCTTATATATGTTGTGATAAGTGACTATTTTTAAGTCAAAAAATACTAAGCAACTTAAAAACAGAAATTTTAGTGTGTAAATTATTCAAAGAAACCTTTTTATGAGATATTACAGTTACTTTGAGGACATGCTTTGCTGTGAAGAATGATAAAATCTTTTAAAGTCGTTAAGCTAAATGAATAAAATTTCATGTTTTAAATCGTACATTTTCCATAAGCTTATAAATGAATGAGCATTTTTTTCAAGACATTACCGTTAGTTTGAGATCTTGCTTTGAGAAGAAGAATAATAAAACATTCCAAGCTCATTTTAGTAGATTAATAAAATTTTATTTTCTTAAATCAAGAATCGTTGAGGAAGTTTTCATAGGCTTATAAACGTACTATTTTTTTTAAGCAATTCAGTTTTCTTTAATCACCAAAAAAATCAAATTTCCTACAAGTGCCAACTGCACCCAAGCGTAATATTTGTAATTTCGGGGACAGTTCAATCATTGATAATTTTACCATTACCACAATTTATTGATTGAAACTAATAACTGTGTACTGATTATAGAAGGCATTACAGGAACTCTTAAAAATTCGTTGGCAATATTCCATTCTGGGTGTTAATTTTTTTGTAGTTTTCGGGGACATGCATCCAATACATATGTATATCCAAACTAACATTTTTTGACACACCTCATGTTTGACAATGTTCCCACTAGATATTGCCTTTGAAAACTCTTCTTAAAGGTGTTTGGCCTGGTATTCCAAAAAAAACTAAAGCTAATTTTGGGGACATATTTCCAAACGGGTTTTTATTTCAGGGACAGGCTTAAACAACTGTGTATATAAGACTGTTATAACCACATGCTTTTGCAAAAGTTTCTTTTTGATACATGCACCCAAGCGTAATATTTGTAATTTCGGGGACAGTTCAATCATTGATAATTTTATTATTACCACAATTTAGTGTTTGAAACTAATGACTGTGTTCTGATTACAGGAGGCATTGCAGGATATCTTAAAAATTCATTGCCATATACGAACCTCAAATATTCCATTATGGGTGTTTAATTGTTTTTTGTAGTCTTCGGGGACATGTATCGAATACATATATCCAAACTTAAATTTTTTTGACTCACCTCATGTTTGATAATGTTACCTATAGATATTACCTTTTAAAACTCTTCTTGTTTGGACTGGTGTTCCAAAAACAAAAACAAACAAAAAAAAAAAACTAAAGCAAATTTTGAGGACCTATTTCCAAATGGGTTTTTATTTCAGGGACTGACTTAAACAACTGTGTATATAAGACTGTTATAACCACACGCTTTTGCAAAAGTTTCTTCTAGGTAAATTGAAAAAGTATAATTTTGAGGCCATGTTTCTGCTACATAACCTTAAAAGGAATAGTTTCTTATTTCGAGAACTTGCTCTAAATGATTATTTTTGGTTTATCTATGGAGTTATGCTTGATTATATTTGCAGGATATTATATATCTATCTATCGAAAAAATGTCTACTATATCCAAAAAGTGTAAGTTTGAGGACATGTTTCTCCTATATAACCCTAAAGGGATTTTTTATACCCTTCACCACTACTGTGGTACAGGGTATAATAAGTTTGTGCATTTGTATGTAACGCCAAGAAGGAAAAGTCCGAGACCCATCGTTTAGTATACCGATCGTCTTAGAATTAAATTCTGAGTCGATTTAGCGATGTCCGTCTGTCTGTCTGTCTGTCTGTCTGTCTGTCTGTCTGTCTGTCCGTCTGTCTGTCTGTCTGTTGATGTATTTTTGTGTGCAAAGTACAGCTCGCAGTTTTAGTCCGATTGTCCTAAAATTTGGTATAGGGTCCTGTTTCGGCTCAAAGACGATCCCTATTGATTTTGGAAAAAATCGGTTCAGATTTAGATATAGCTGCCATATATATTTTTCGCCGATCTGGTCATAATTGGCGTGTATATCAACCGATCTTCCTCAAATTCCGTACATCCGAATCTTTTATGGGTCTCGAAAAACTTGCAAAATACCAGCCAAATCGGTTCAGATTTGGATATATCTCCCATATATAGCTTTCGCCCGATTTACACTCATATGACCACAGAGGCCAATTTTTAACTCCGATTTAGTTGAAATTTTGCACAGAGAGTAGAATTAGCATTGAAACTATGCGTGCCAAATTTGGTTGAAATCGGTTCAGATTTAGATATAGCTCCCATATATATGTTTTCTGATTTCGACAAAAATGGTCAAAATACCAACAATTTCCTTGTAAAATCGCCACTGCTTAGTCGCAAAGTTGTAAAAATGACTCTAATTTTCCTAAACTTCTAATACATATATATCGAGCGATAAATCATAAATAAACTTTTGCAGAGTTTCCTTAAAATTGCTTCAGATTTAAATGTTTCCCATATTTTTTTACTAACATTGTGTTCCACCCTAGTGCATTAGCCGACTTAAATTTTGAGTCTATAGATTTTGTAGAAGTCTATCAAATTCTGTCCAGATCGAGTGATATTTAAATGTATGTATTTGGGACAAACCTTTATATATAGCCCCCAACACATTTGACGGATGTGATATGGTATCGAAAATTTAGATCTACAAAGTGGTGCAGGGTATAATATATTCGGCCGCGCCCGACTTTAGACTTTCCTTACTGGTTTTATTTCGGGGACATTCATTAAAATATTACTTTTAGTTAAAATATCCAAAAATAATATTATGCTCTAGGAGGTGATCGTATTCCTTCTCTGTGTGATTATAAACAGCTTGAAGATTTCAATAAAAATAAAAAAGTCATATTTATTATTTAAAGCAATTAATGTAACTTACATTTGGAGTTGTTTTAATGAAAATGCAAAATTTCGGAGTAAATAACTGGGATGAATATAATAAGGACAAGATATTTATATATTTTTTTTTTATTTTTGGAATAATTTTTATACGCTTTTTTTATATAATTCGATGGACCATCTGCTTACTAATGCAATTATTTTTAAAATTTCTAATATGTCATAAAAAATCTGAGGTATGCTTTGTGTATCCCTCATATATTTGTGTTAATATGAATGAAATGAATATTTTCTAAGTAAAGCAATTAAAAAATATTTTATTTTAAGTTGATTCAATGGAAATTCTAAATTTCGGAGGAAAAATCCCATAAAAAGCAGTTAGCATTGAGTGTACCACTATAGCATTAAAAGTAACTATGACATTGATGTCATATATGTAGGTATTCCTTTGAAATTCTTCTTTGCAAAACTTCATTTAATTTTTTTTTGGCAATATATGCTAAAAATATTTTAGTTGGAATCTCCAGCCATGGGAGGAGATGTACAAAATTAACACTAAATATAATATTTCTATGAAACTAACCCACTCACTCATAGGAGCATTATGTACAAGGATCCTTGTCATAGAAATGCTGTCACCAACATTTCCCAACTTGTTGGGATTTTTTTTTTTCGTGGAGGAAAATGCATGTAGCTTTTTGAGAGGAATTAAAAACTATTTTACAGTATGACTGTGGCATCACAACATTATACAAGATTTAATCCTTGTATATGAACGTGTAGAGATGAAGCAGCTTGCAAATGACACTATTTGTTGGAGAGGGGTTTTTTTTTTAATGTTTGCCACATGATTTTAGCAGATTAAATAGGCTCCAAGTTTAGCCTAATGGAAACCACAGTAGTAGCATCAAAACTAATGGGCATTTGCATAAAATGCATTTGGTTTGAATTTTTTTGTATCTAACTAGAATGGAGATTTTAGGCTAAATCTATTCAGTGGTTGACTATTATCGTCCCTGAAGATATGACAAGCTATCACATGTGTCACATTTTCGTCATCAGAGAATAGTTCACTATTTTGGATTCGTAAAAATTTGTTACTGCCAATGACATGCATGTTGTACTAACCCACAAAGATTGTAAATTCAGAAGAATATTGATATAGGTAGTGTTTTGGAAAATTATGAAACATATTTGTAGCAATCTAAAAATTAGTATTTAAGAATTTTTATTTATTTTCGAAAGTTTTTTTTCAATATTTTTTTCATAGAAATAAAAATAAATCTGCTAACTACAATATTTAAACCTAAAATAATTTTCAATCATGTGTACCTAAAAGCATGCTTTAATACTTAGTAGTTTATTTCCGTTAATATGCGTACTAGAATCGAATGTACAAATAAATTGTGTAGCATAGTTTTAGGGGTCAATAAATTCATGAAAATTAAAATAAAATTTTCGAAAGTTTTTTTTTAATATTTTTTCATAGAAATAAAAAATCGACTAACTATAATATTTTGACCTAAAATATTTTTCAGTCCTTAGTACCTAAAAGTATGCTTTAAACATTTGCCTAATCTTATTATTTTATTTCCGTAAATATGCATGCTCGAATCTAATGTATAAACAAATAGTGTAGCCTATTTTTAGGGTTTCAAATTCAGAAAAATTAAAAGCTTTTTTTGTTTTGGAAATTTTCTAAGGTCTTTTAAAATATTTTTTTTTATAAAAATTAAAAAAAAGGAAAAATCTTCCAACTATAAAATTTTGACCTAAAATGCTTTTTATAAAAATTAACAAAATGAAAAATCTTCCAATTATAAAATTTTGACCTAAAATAGTTTTCAGTCATAGATACCTAAAAGTATGCTTTAAAAATTTACCAAACAATATAATTTTATTTTCTCAAATACTTCGGAGTTAACAAAAACCCAGCTATTACACTCGCTATCATTATCAATGCCATCTCTGATGCTATGGTCTCCCTCATCATTATCGTTAAACCAATATTGTCCTTGTTCATGGTAGAATCTAATGAAAGCCATAGTTATGCTGACAATCATTTTTGGTTTTTGTGGCCTTTCAAATTGTATTGCGAAACATGATGTGACAGATAAAATGGGAAATAGATATTTAATCAAGTTGTTGTAGCAAATTGTTTAAATGAAAAGTAATTCAATCAATTACAATGATATAAGATTATCAAAAGTGATATTTAAAGTTAAATGGATTTTATATATTTTCAAATCTCAGGCATTTCATTTGAGCTCGTTATTTTTCGAAAGTGGCAAATTTTGGTTATAAATAAAGAAAAAATTATGATACTACAGATAAATGAATAGTAATTTAATAGATTTCATTGTATTTCAATTAGTAAAAAAACATTGAACTTGACAAAAATATGTTTCATTTTATTTTTTCATATGCCTTAGAATATGCTTTCTTTTTTTTGTGATTTATAAATATTATAAAATCCCATAGTGCGATATATGTTGCTGAACATGTTGATATCTTTTTCATACGTATGCCTTGCTGGTTCAGCTTTATGTTTTTTAATTAAAAAGTTATGAAAAATAATTTAACAACAAGCACTTGTCAATTTCGAGGACATATTGTATATTTGATATTACGCTTACATTTTTGTTTTTTAAGTTAATTTTTGCTTATATAACTTCTAAAGGCTAACAGAGATTTTTGGAAAACAAATTCACTATTAAATGTTTAGTAAGGATTTTAAATTTTTGCCTAAACATAGAATAAATCCACAGAAGAAATTATTTAGTAGGACTGCTTTATTGTTCTTATGCTTTTGTATTTTGTTAGGAACCAAGTTTAGGGTTTATGAAAAACTTTATTTTAGAGGTAATTTGTAATTGTTTGTTTGGGGGTATGCCATTGCTAAAGCTATTTGACCCAATTTCTTTATAATTTTTCTATAATCTTTTTTTATTGTCAAAGTAAAGAGTTGTATTGGTTGGACACATTTTTCTGATATGTCCCCAAACTTTACTTACAATTAAGGCAACATTTATTTCTATGTCCTCAAACATTGCTTAAGGGTTGCAAAATTCGACAAACAAAGAACACACTATATGAGACCCTTGGACAACTATATGATAATTGTTTTTATAGTTTTTTTATAACTGTATTTAAATCAAAGTAACGTATTATATGGAGCGGAAACATTTTATAAAAGGTTGATTAATCAAATATGAGAAAAAATTTAAGTTACTATTATGGCAACATTTTCTAATAGTTTTTCTGGAACAATTTTCATGTTATATATAAAGAAATGTATAAAGCGGTAACATTTCACACAAGTTTGAATAATGATACATAAAAAAAATTTTGCCGATATGTCCCCAAACTTAACTTAGCCTTATGGCAAAATTGTTTGCTATGTCCCCAAACATTGCTTAAGTTTTTCAATTCATCTCAATACTTTATTTATAATCTACTTTGGGTTCCGGAGGTCAAATCTGAGAATCGGTTTATATGGGGGCTATATATAATTATTATTACCAAATTTCAACGGGATCGGGTGAGTTTTGCTCCTCCAAGAGGCTCCGGAGTTCAAATCTGGGGATCGGTTTATATGGGGGCTATATATAATTATGAACCGATATGGACCAATTTTTGCATGGTTGTTAGAGATCATATACTAACAGCACGTACCAAATTTCAACCGAATCGGGTGAGTTTTGCTTCTCCAAGAGGCTCCGGAGTTCAAATCTGGGGTCCGTTTTATAAAATGGGGCTATATATAATTATGAACCGATATGGACCAATTTTTGCATGGTTGTTAGAGATCATATACTTACATCACGTATCAAATTTCAACCGAATCGGATGAATTTTGCTCCTCCAAGAGGCTCAGAAGTTCAAATCTGGGGATCGGTTTATGGACCGATATGGACTAATTTTTGCATGGTTGTTAGAGACCATATACCAACACCACGTACCACATTTATACCGTATCAGATGAAATTTGCTTCTGTAAGAGGCTCCGCAAGCCAAATCTGAGTGTCGGTTTATATGGGGGCTATACGTAAAAGTGGTCCAATATGACCCATTTGCAGTACCATCTGACCTACATCAATAGAAACTACTTATGACAAGTTTCAAGTCGATAGCGTGTTTCGTTCGGAAGTTAGCGGGATTTCAACAGATCGACTCAGAATTTCACCACGACCCAGAATATATATACTTTATGGGGTCTTAGAGAAATATTTCGATGTGTTACAAACCGAATTACAAAGTTAATATACCCCCCATCCTATGGTGGAGGGTATAAAAACGAGTTTACGTTGTACCAGTTTCAGTTTGGTACAGTAAATTTTTGATGATATGTCCCCAAACTTACCTTAAAGGTGAGTATTAAGTTCGAGTTCAGCCGCTAAAATCGCTAAAGTGAAAAATAAATCAGTAAGAAAAATGCATGAAATTATACATATTTGTTGCAAATTTTATTATAACTTGATGGGTAAAAGCTCAAAGCAAATTTTCACAAAGTTTGTATTCCTTAAAATGGATTATTAAAGAAAAGTAATCGGGAAAAAATTACGTTTTTAGCGGCTAAACTCGAACTTAATACCCACCTTAATGGAAAAATGTCCCCAAACATTGCAAATAAAAATTTAAAAATGAAAACCTTCGCAATTATTGAAAAGAAACGGGTTAAAGTGCTGCCCCGTTTCAGTTGATGTTTCTCCTTTTTTTTTTTGCTTTAAAACTAAGTTGAAAAGTCACTTAAAAATTCTTAGTAAAACAATTACATTTTCGCCTTAGGCTATGCTGTATATGCGTTCTTTCTAATTAAAAAAATAAAAATAAAAATATTTTTTTTGTTTTTATATTTATAGTATTTAACTCTGAACAAATACATGTGTATATTTTATATTTTTTTATTTTTATTTTTTTTATTTTATTTTTATTTTATGATAATAAAAATTATATTTTATTTCAGTTATTTTAAGAGTTTTTAATATATATATATTTTTTTTTTTGCAAAAAATCAACAATTTCCTGTTTTTTTTTGACAAATATTGTGCATTGTTGTAACCCAATTAATTTTACATTTTGCAGAAATTAATTTTACAGAAAATGTATATAAGTGTATACAATATTCCCCTATAAAAAATTTTCCTTTGCTCCTTCAAATATGCGTTAATAAATTGCATTTAATATATAGCGCCTAAAAAGCTGCAACTCCAACAAAAATATTGAAACAGGCTTCAGAGTATGTAAATAATTGTATACAATATTCCCTATAAAAAATTTACTTTTGTACTTCAAATATGTTAAATTGCATTTAAAATATAGCGCCTAAAAATCTGCAACTCCAACGAGGTTTTTGGGTTTTTGGGTTTTTGTTTTTTTTTTATATATATATATATATATATATATATATATATATATATATATATATATATATATATATATATATATATATATATATATATATATATATATATATATATATATATATATATATATATATATATATATATATATATATATATATATATATATATATATATATATATATATATATATATATATATATATATATATATATATTTAGCACTGTTCTAAAGCACATATCAATATCAGCTTTCTCTTCTCGTTTATTGCTTAGTAAATAGCTAATACTATTTGAAGTATTTGATAGGTCATCCATTTCCCGTTGTATTTTTTTTAAATCTCTGAACAAATATTTGCACAAAAATATAAATAGAAATTTTCCCCAAAAATATAAATCATTGCATTAAAAAGGTAAATAAATCTTAAAAAAATCTCCTTTTCAGTTTTTCTTAAATTATCCCTTGATATATAGCCCACTAATTAATCCCAATAAATATGCATTTAATTTCCATGGACAAACACACATGCACACTTATATATTTTTTATTTCGCACATTATAAATAATATACTTATAACGGATGTTGATATAAGTAAAAAACGTATTTCCATAAATCTGTTATATTAACCAAAAACTGCTGTAAAATATTTCACAAATAGTACATTGACGAATTTTTATTTCCCTGATGATAAAATGGATTACCAACGATCAGCCTGAAAATGGGTAAAAAAAGAACACCAGCCAATAAATTGAGTTATTTATATGAAATAATATAAACTTATATTCTTGCGGTATATATCGTATATATGGTTTTTCTTTTTTCATAAAAATATATGGCATATTTTTCGCGTGGACCACAGAAATTTTGTTTGTTTTTGCATATAAATTTTTCATAGGAAGCCTGATGGAATTATATGCCTGTATTTATGCCCACTTATTTATGTATATTAAAGGCAAATTGTTTTTTTTTTTTTATAAAAAAAAAAATGATTGACATATATAAATGCGTAAATTATGAGCCATAAAATAAAACACATCCCTACCACAAACTCAATTTTCTTGTTAATATTTTATCATCGTAGTGATGTCACGTTATACAAGTGATGTGCTCTAACGTAAGGTTCGGGATTTTTACTTATTAACAATATCGTTATATTTATTGGTGAGAAAAATTGCTGTAATAAATTTAAGCTCCTAATTATAGGCAACAGTTTTTTTTAATTTTAAATTTTAAGCATAAAGCAGGCTATCAACAATTAATTTTTAATCTTCATTCACTTTCTACAAATTTATTTCTTCTGTACGTTTTCGTAATATACGCGTTGGCTAGTAGTGAATAGTGTTATGCTTGCTAAAATAGTGATAATTATGTGAATAAATTCCCTTGAAGCAATAAAATAATCTAGGACAAAAAAATTCAAATGTTTCTCTCCCTCTCTTTCTCTGCAGCGTATTTGAACAAATGTTGGTGGTTTCCAGCGAAATTCATGCCAGACTAGATTTTTTCCTGCAAAACCATGAACAAAGGAATAACACAAATTCTAAGAGAATTGTTTTCACCACTATGTTAGTTAGTTGGGTCTCTATGTGATACCAAAAAAAAAAAAAAAGGTTATGACAACATTGCGAAGCCAAAGCAGCCAGTAGCCTTAGGACTATGTCTCTATTGTTCAACCATAGTTTTACTATAGTAGTCGTAGAATTAGCAAATTGTTGAGATTCTTTTTTTTTTGTAATTTTTTTTTTCGTATAGCATATCTGTAGGCGTAAAAACTACATTCTCACACAATTTTGCAAAATATAAGAGCATTTATATTTTTTTTTTGGCAAAGGAACTTGAAATGCCTTTCAAGACATAAAACACAAAGATATTATAAAGAGATAAGAGGGGAAAATAGAATGTAAGAAAAATTTCATAATTAATTTTAATTACGAATGGAGGCAAAGAATTTTGATTCAAGTATGCAATTAGTTCGATATTTCTGTGCTACCATTAGGGCTATTAGAATATAAAATAAAATAAATAAAATCGATTTTTAAATTTGTTCAAAGAACATATAAATTTAGCCTAGCTGAATTAGGTTTTCTATTGGAAAACTTAAATTCAGCTTATCTAACTTAATTGAGTTTTCAGTAGGAAAAAATTATAAATTCAGCCGAGCTGATATATGTTTTCTATAGGACAATTATAATTCAGCCTGAAAGAATTATATTCTCAATAGGATAACTGTAATTCAGCCTTGCTGAATTGGGGTTGCTATAGGAAACTTAAAATTCGGCCTGACTGAATTATGTTTTCTAGAGAAAAACTATAAATTAATCAGGTAGAATTGAAATTTCTATAGGAATATTAAAATTCAGCATGGCTGAATTATGTTTTCTAGAGAAAAACTATAAACTAATCAGGCAGAATTGAAATTTCTGTAGGAATATTAAAATTCAGCATGGCTTAATTATGTTTTCTATAGAAAAACTATAATTCAATCATACTTCTAGAGAAAAACTATAAATTAATCAGGCAGAATTGAAATTTCTATAGGAATATTAAAATTCAGCATGGCTTAATTATGTTTTCTATAGAAAAACTATAATTCAATCATACTTCTATAGGAAAATTAAAATTCAGCGTAGCTGAATTATGTTTTCTATAGAAAAACCATAATTCAACCATGGTGAATTGAGTTTTCGTTAGGAAAACTAAAATTCAGCCTGGCTGAATTATGTTTTCTATACAAGAACTATAATACAACTATGCTGAATTGAGTTTTCTTTATGCAAACTAAAATTCATCTTGGCTGTATTATGTTTTCTATAGAAAAACTATAATTCAGCCAGGCTGAATTGAGTTTTCTAACATCATTCAGCGTGGCTGATAATGCTGAATTATATTTTCTATAGAAAAACCATAATTCAACCATGCTGAATTGAGTTTTCTATAGCAAAACTATAATTCAATCATGCTGAATTGAGTTTTCTTTAGGAAAACTAAAATTCAGCCTAGCTGAATTATGTTTTCTATAGAAAAACTATAATACAACTATGCTGAATTGAGTTTTCTATATGAAATTTAAAATTCAGCGTGGCTGAATTATTTTTTCTATAGAAAAACCATAACTCAACCATGCTGAATTGAGTTTTCTTTAGGAAATCTAAAATTCAGCGCGGCTGAATTATGTTTTCTATAGAAAAACTATAATTCAACCAGGCTGAATTGAGTTTTCTATATGAAATTTAAAATTCAGCGTGGCTGAATTATGTTTGCTATAGGAAAATTACAATTAAGCCTTGCTGAAGATGCTTTCTATTGAAAAACTATAATACAACCATGTTGAATTGAGTTTTCTTTAGGCAAACTAAAATTCATCCTGGCTGAATTATGTTTTCTATAGAAAAACCATAATTCAACCATGCTGAATTGAGTTTTCTTTAGACAAACTAAAATTCATCCTGGCTGAATTATATTTTCTATAGAAAAACTATAATACAACTATGCTGAATTGAGTTTTCTTTAGGAAAAGTAAAATTCAGCTAGGCTGAATTATGTTTTCTATAGAAAAACTATAATTCAACCAGACTGAATTGAGTTTTCTATATGAAATTTACAATTCAGCGGGGCTGAATTATGTTTTTTATAGAAAAACAATAATTGAACCATGCTGAATTGAGTTTTCTATAGGAAAACTACAATTAAGCCTTGCTGAATTATGCTTTCTATTGAAAAGCTATAATACAACCATGCTGAATTGAGTTTTCTTTAAGAAAACTAAATTACACCCTGGCTGAATTATAGAAAAACTATAATTCAACCATGCTGAATTGAGTAGTCTATATGTAATTTAAAATTCAGCGAGGCTGAATTATGTTTTCTATCGAAAAACCATAATTCAACCATGCTGAATTGAGTTTTCTTTAGGAATATTAATTAAAAATTAAAAACAAAATTAAGCTTGGTTGAATTGTGTTTCCTTTTGGAAAACTATACTTCAACCATACTAAATTGTGTTTGCTTTTGGAATTGTGTTTCAACCAGGCTAAAGTGAGTTTTCTGTAGAAAAACTATATTTCAGCCTAGGTTTTTTAAAGGAAACCAAGGAAACCATCCTTGCTGAATAAAGTTTTTTATAGGAAATCAATAATTCAGTTTGGCTGAATTGAGTGTTTCATAGCCCAATTAAATTTACAATTTTTTATGACATCGTAAATTCAGTTTAGCTTAATGAACTTTCCCTGAGAAAACCTTTATTTAAAATTTGCCTGAATTTATTTTTACCACAATTTTAGATATTTGATGTTTTAGCCAAAGAGGGAAGAATCTAAAATTATTTTCATCCTATAAAAGTAAATAAAATTTGTGACTATGAGTGCTTAATTACTTGTGGGTATTTTCCCAACTTTAATATAATTGTTGTTGCTGAAGTTCAATTATACCCAAAAGCTATTCCCTAAAATATACTTCAGTTGATTGGCCAACAAAGAAATTCCTTTAATGTAGATAGTTTTCATTTGTAATTCTAACAATTGAAGATTGCTTCACATCGAAGTCTGAGATACATTGAACATGAACAATAAAATCCTAAAAAAATACTTTAATTTAGATTCTTTTTTGTTGTTTTGCTGTAGCATCCCAAAAGTATAATTTAATTTATACAAGCTTCCTCAACCAATAGTAGACAAAGAAGTTTTTAGCATAAAAAAATGCAACTAATTGAATTAAATTGTAAATTTTGTAAAAAAACAACGTTTAGGGAAGAATTTAGTTTAGAATTAGTAATAAAAAATTTAAGAGAAATTTTTTAGATGACCTTTGGGAGGTAACAATTTTGTATATTCCCAGCAAAAAAATCTTTACATACAAAAATGTTTAATATTATGTGGCAAACATTAGTGGAGATTATAATAACAATTTTTAGGAATGGCCTTAGGAGCTTTGTAGAAAAGTTTTGCATTGTCCGATAATTTTTTATAAGAATATTAAACTTTAATCAAAATTTTTATTAATTATGTGCCTAAAAGTATGCAATATCTGTTGGCGAAATGTCTGCAGTTAAGTCAGAGAATATTTAAAATTATTATTATTAATGCAAATTAAAGAACTATACTTTTGACATCTTAATAAAAGTTAATTTTTTTAAAGCCTACTCTAAGGCTCATGAGAGTTCAATTTTCAGGACAGACTTTTAATATTATAATAAAATTAATACATTTAAAATTTCAAATCGTTTGAAGTGTTTTTTTTTTTGCATATGAAATATTTAAGATTTTTTTCTAATAAATTAACTGAATTAATTTAATTTAATTTCTGTTAATGCAATTTGAAATTTGACACTTCAATGTAGTTATTTTTTATTAATTTTTATTAACTAAATTAAAATAAATTGGTTATTTAATTTAAATTTGTTTTTATTAATTCAAATAAATATACTGTTAAGAAAAAAGTTAAAAAAGTTTTTTTAAAGAAAAAAGTTAAGAAGAAAGTTAAAAAAGTTATTTTTTTAAAGCATACTTTAAGGTTCATGAGAGAGTAAAGTTTCAGGATAGACTATCAATATTATAATACATTTATTGAATGCCGAATACGAAATATGGAATTTGAAAGATTTATTTTTTAATTTAAATAATTGAAATTAATCATTTTAATTTTATTTTAATTTTTTTTTGCATTTGTGGGATTCTTATTTTTTAATTTAAATTTATTTTTATTAATTCAAATAAATATATATGCAATATATGTTGGCTAAATGTCTGCAGTTATATCAGAGAATATCGTATTGTTTCAGAATAAATTTTTGTGTATAATTTTAAGCGACATTTTTGCGATGATTTTTTTGGTTTTTTACAAAAATGTTTTGTATTTTTTGAAAAGAGAATTTTTTTTTTTAAAATTAAATTTATATTTTTGTGATTAAGTAAGAATTGTTACAATTAAATTTTATTTATAAGAAAATTTTTATTTAATTAAAAATAATAATTTTAAATATTCATAGAAAAAATCATTTAATCAAAAATTACTACAATTTCTGCGCCTCAGAGTATGCAAAATTTTTTAAAAATTTAAATCATTGCTTTCGAATCAAAAAATTACTAACTAGCATGTAAAGAATGCTTAGAGAAAATTTGTATAAATCTTAGTGGAACTTTGTGTTTTTAAAATATTTGTTGAGCATTTTTTTATACAATTTAATTACAACTAATTGGCAACAATAGCAACACATCACTCACTATAAACATACAAATTATATGGCATTAATTCTCATTAAATAATAGTATCAATTATACAACCAAATAAAAACAAACAAATTGTGGTTTTATTGAAAAAAAAAAAACAATAAAAACCTATAAAAAAGCCGATTCTCGTTTTATGTCATCATATATATTCTCTCAATTTAAGCATTGATTCAAAAACAAGCATTTTCAATACAATAATTTCTACTCTAAGCCTTATAAATCTATTGAAAAAATGTAATACGTTTTTACTACTTCATGCTTAAGTGATTATTGGAAAAATTGTTTGTATATGCTGGATTCCCTTTTCTATCCGTTTTGTTTTTGCGATAGTTCACAGACAATGTCAATAAATCACTGGGTGGGGGGGCAAACAATTTGGCTTGTCGTAGAGAAAAACAAATGATAACAAAACGAAAATGCATAGAAAATTGTGGTAATATTTTCACTGAATATAAATTTTGTTTCCGTTTTGGGGAAGTTTTTTTTCATTTTTTACTCTTTCGACTACTCCATGTACTTGCATTTCCTGCCCTTGATAGAAGATATTTTCTCCCGTGGCAATTTTTACTCGTTTCTTTTTTTTTAACAAAAAAATCCTAAATATATACGATTTCGTAACATATAGACCCAGTCATGCATAACACCCTTTTCAACTGAAGTGTAGCTGGTAATGCAGGCATGAACCATTCATGTATACACGTTCCAACTTTACTTCATGGGTCATAAAATAATGCCAGGCTTATATGCAACTGGTGGCTCAGTAGTGTGGGTTGGCAAAAAGGCAATTCAATAAATATTGTTTTTTAAGTATTCTTATTTTGCTTATTGATATATATTTCAATTTCAAGTAGTATACTTTTGGGCACCACACCAAAAACAAAAGCAAAAATATATTTTTCAAAGCATAAACATACGAAACCAAAAAGTTTTAGCACTATAAATATTTATAGATGGATAGAATATAGATATAAATTTTTAATTAAAATTTCAAATCTTAAAATTTTGTTTTGGTGGATAACGAATGCGAAAAATGGAATTTAACATATCTTACCTAAATTGAACTAAATTTAGTTTGATATTTTTTTTTTTTGGCAATGCAATTTAATGCAGTATACTTTTACGCACTTTAAATGTGGAATTTAATTTTTTTTTTTTTTTTTTGTTTTTTATTATTATTATTAACAAACATTCATATAGTTTACAATATAATATATGCCTCAGCGCCCAAAGGCATTGGAGAGGCTAGTTGGCAATGTTACACTTAGTATTATTTTATTTCAATTTCTATAAGAAATAATAGTATATATATTTAATAAACAATAAATTTTAAGAGCAGTTATGTTAGCTATATACAAGAAAATATTAGTTAATAGTACTATATCAGAAGCAATATTATGACAAGATATCTAAGATATTCGTTTTTAAGAACTCTTTAACTAAATTTTTGAAATTAGATATTGATGTGCAGAATTTAATATGCTGTGGAAGGTTGTTGTATTCACGAGTACCAGAAAAGTCAATGCGTTGTTTAGTTCTTTCGGTACGGCATAATGCTATTCTAAGTTGTTGATTATTTCTAGTATTAACATTGGCTTGACTCCGCAAAAGTGTGATAGTATGATGTCCGATATTATTAACACATTTGAAAATATATGTAAGTAATTGAAACTTATATGTTCATATGTCGAAAAATGTATTGGAAGATTTGCAATTGTCTTTAAAGCTTTATTCTGCATTCTTTGCAAAGATCGTAGTTCTGCGGTTTTCTTATAACCATAGATTATGGCTAAGTAGTTCAAAATACTTTGAATTAGCGTTTGGTAGATGAGTAATTTAGTCTCACGACTGAATTTAAATTTGAACTTAAATAGTATTCCTATTACCGGTGCTATTTTTGATTTCAAGTGGCGTATATGTTGATCCCATGACATATTAGATTGTAGATGAAGTCCCAAATATTTGACTGTATCCACTTCAGTTATTAGGCTTCCACCTATATTAACAGCAAATGCCACATCGGAACGTGTGTAAGGTCTAAAACGAATTAGCTTAGTTTTTCTCTCATTGATAAACAATCGATTTATTCGCATAAACTCTAATATAAGCGCAGAATCACGTTCAATATATGGCCTCGCCGAAATCCCATATTTAAAGGGGTAGAACAGACATATGTCGTCAGCATACAAAAACATTTTTCCAAAAAGATGCAAATTCTTAATATCATTAATATATATGGCGAAAAGTAATGGACCCAAAACACTTCCTTGCGGCACTCCATATTGAACTGCAGACATTCCACTTCTATGTTCGTTTATTTGAACAAATTGTTTCCTATCTGACAAGTATGACTTAATAAGCTGAAGTTCTTTACCACGTAATCCATATGTATACAATTTCTGCAAGAGTATCCCATGGTCAATCATGTCAAAAGCTTTGGATAAATCGAAAAAGATACCTACAACACCACTGTAACCATTGTCTAACATTTTACATATATAATTCTGTACGTTCATTGTGGCCTCCTCCGTACCACATCCCTTCCTAAAACCATATTGATGTTCATAAAGGAAATTATTCGACGCAAAAATTGGTCCATATCGGTCCATAATTATATATAGCCCCCATATAAACCGATCACCAGATTTGGCTTGCGGAGCCTCAAAGAGAAGCAAATTTCATCCGATCCGGCTGAAATTTGCTATATGGTGTTGGTTTATGGTCTCTAACAACCATGCAAAAATTGGTCGACATCGGTCCATAAAAATAGATAATTATATGTAGCCCCCATATAAACCGATCCCTAGATTTGGCTTGCGGAGCCGTTAAGAGAAGCAAATTTCATCCGATCCCGCTTAAATTTGGTACATGGTGTTAGTATATGGTCTCTAATAACCGTGCAAAAATTGGTCCACATCGGTCCATAATTATATATAGCCCCCATATAAACCGATCCCCAGATTTGGCTTGCGGAGCCTCAAAGAAAAGCAAATTTCATCGGATTCGTTTGAAATTTGGTACATTGCGCTAATATATGGGCGCTAACAGCCATGCAGAAATTGGTCCATATCGGTCTATAGTTATTTATAGCCGATCGCCAATCACACAAAAATTGGTCCATATCGCCAAAAATAATCTACCAAAATATTATTTCTATAGAAAATTTTGTCAAAATGTTATTACTATAGCAACTTTTGTTACAATTTTATTACTATAGCAAATTTTGTCAATATTTTATTTCTGTAGAAAATGTTGTCAAAATTTTATTTCTATAGAAAATTTTATCAAAAATTTATTTCTATAGAAAATTTTGTCAAAATTTTATTTCTATAGAAAATTTTGTCAAAATTTTATTTCTATAGAAAATTTTTTCAAAATTTTATTTCTATAGAAAATTTTATCAAAATTTTATTTCTATAGAAAATTTTGTCAAATTGAATTATATACGTATCTAATCGGCCTTTTTTTGTTTAATATGTAACCCGTATAGACTAGCTTACAATTTAAAAGACGATGTTAAGAAGTTTTAAGATGCCTTGGCATCGGCCGCAACTCAAGTAATTTAATTGTGGATGACCGTCATTGGTAGAAGTTTCTACGCAATCCATGGTGGAGGGTACATAAGAATCGGCCTGGGCGAACGTATGGCCGTATATACTTGTTTTTTATTCATTTTAATTTAACTAAATTTAATTTAATTTAATTTAAATTTATTTTTATTAATTCAAATAAATATACTTCTGAGAAAAAATTAAAAGTTACAAAATGTATTTTTTAAAGCATACTTTAAGGCTCATTACTGAATAGTCTAAGTGAGCCTGAATCTTAATCGGATTGCCACTTTAACCTAACCTAACCTAAGGCTCATGAGTGTTTAAAGTTTCAGGATAGACTATCAATATTATAATTCGAATTTGCAAAATAATTTTTGGTCGTTACGCTAGACATGGACTGGGTTCTAAATCAGTGCATTCTGCATTGATTTTGAACTGGGCCCATAACTAGCATCGCTTAGTAATTTAAGAATTAGTTGCAAGCATAACATATTTGAGGCATGTTCTCATAATATGGAAGTGTCGGTAGCAAACACGAAAGCACATATGATAATAACACTATGAACATTTAAAAATTAAACCTGATGTTGTATAATACTCTATGTATAATTAAGACAATACATTATAGTCTTAAGAATTTCCTGTTAACCTTTGATTGTACCATTTACGTAAAAAAAAGACTCAATAAATAAATAAATTAATTAAAAAAAAATATTATAATACATTTAATGCATGCCGAATACGAAATATGGAATTTGATACATTTATTTTTTATTTTAGATAATTTAAATTAATTATTGTAATTTTTTTAAATTTGTTGAGATTATTATTTTTTAATTTAAATATATTTTTATTCATTAAAATAAATATACTTTTGAGAAAAAAGTTTAAAAAGTTATTTTTTACAGCATACTTTAAGGCTCATGAGAGTTTAATGTTTCAGGATAGACTATCGATATTATAATACATTTAATGCGTGCCGAATGCGAAATATGGAATTTGATAAATTTATATTTTATTTTAGATAATTTAAATTAATTATTTTAATTTTTTTACATTTGTTGAGATTATTATTTTTTAAAGCCTACCCAGTAAAACCTAGATAAGAACTAGTGATTCTTTCAGTAATACCGGCAATCAAAAAGTTACTACTAGCAGTATTACCTGTGATTTAAAAATAATAACTTACCTGTGTAGGCAAAAAGTGATTCTTTCTAATAATACCGGTAATCAAAATCATATCTTGAGGTCCGGATTCGGCTCTACAGTGGGCACCGTTAATAGTAGCGATAAGTAATGCCAAATTACATTTCAGAAAAAAAATTGCCAATAAAATATACCCTTATTTTCTAAAGTTGTATAGTAAATAATTTATATTACAAAATAACATCGTTGAGTAGATCCATGTCGTGGAGCGTGGTATAGTGTGTTGGATTACAAAACAACAGGGGTGAGTTCTCACTTCTTGAGTATCTTTATGGCAAAGATATTATTTTTGGAGAGCTGGTATGCTCGCAAAGAAGTACTTATTTTTCCATGCAAGCATACTGCTGGTATGCTTGCATGGAAGTACTTTCCTCCAATGTCATGCTTGTGTAAAAGTATTACTAAAGTATTTGGCACAGGCATACTTGTACTCATACCTGGTAATATGAATTTTTGCTGGGTACTTTAAGGCTTATGAGAGATAAATATTTTCTGGTCAGACTATAAATATTAAAAAAAACATTTAGTGAGTATGAAATTTCTAGTTGTTGTTTGTTATAGAATTTAATTCTTTTAAATTAAATTAAATACATTTAATTTTAATTAGTTTTTTTTTTAATTTATTTTTATTAATGCAATAATATTCATTATTAAATTAATGTTAACGCCTTTGCGTGATTTACTCATTATTTCATAGATTTCTCATGAAACCACAGACGGAGATGCAATGGATGTTTTTTTCATTTCTAAACAATAATAATTAAATTAATGCAATAAAAATTTTTCACACATTATAGTTTGAAAAATGAACACAAAAAAAAAACAAATGATGAAATAGAAATAATAGCTGTATACCGAGAGAATCACATGGCTTTTTTATAATTATAGGGAAAAAGATGAATAATGTTCAGACAAAAAATATTAGTCATTTTATAAATTAATAATCATACATGTTTACCTGCGATTGTACGATTGATGTAGACATGCAGGGAAGAGTAACAAAATATAAAAAAAAAAAATAAATTTTTCATTGAGTTTAAAAATGTTCCCAAAACTGAGTAACCAACTTAATACATGTTCATCTTTGGGTTGAATAGAGTTTATGAAAAGTTACCAAAGCATCATAGCATAGAAAATGGGATCACACTGAAATATATATATTTTTTTGCAATTTCATATCATTTCATTTTGATATAAACCTTTGATATAAAACTTTATTTCATTTCAACGAAATGGGCTTCATTCCTTTTTTGTTAGCAAAAAAAAAATCTTAATCAAAAGCCTTGTAGAATATTTTCTTGTATTTTTCCGTTAACTTCTTAAAGTACGCACTTGGTTTCTTTTTAAGGTCATTTCCCTTGAAATATATTTTTCCTTTTGTTAGTCAACCCTAAAAGTATGCTTTCTAAGGCCTTTACATAAACCGGAAACCTTATACTCTCGAACATTTTCCTTTCTTGTTGTATAAATAAGTGTAAATGAAATATTTTCATCATCTTTTTATAATTTCCGTTTAATAACTTTCTTTTTAATATTTTCTGCCAAGTCTTCCTTAGGACTTTTTTTTATTTTCCTTATTTCTGTTTTCTTTAGCCATAGCAAGGACCATAAAGAATTTTCATATAAAAATTTCCATAGAAGATATCAGTGGTTTAGATTGTAAACAAATCCAAAGGAGTTATGAAAATATTAACTTTGAGTTTTTTTATTTTTTAAATATGCAAACCCCACTCATACCCACAAAACAGAAGCAAAAACAAATAACTAAAGAAATTTTTCTTCTTCTTTTGAGAATAGTTTTTTTTTTCACCAATAATGATGTTTGAAAACAAATGTGGTGTTTTGTAAGTTCTTCATAATATTTCTTTTGGAATTTCTTCTTGGCCTTTCACCATATGTACATGACATGACAGAAATATTAAAACTTTAGCAATAATTAAAAAATGGCATACCAAGACGCAACAAACAATTTCCTCTTCTTAGTTTTCATAAGATACAGCAGAACTTATTACTTTGGATAATGCAATAAAACCTCTGGTCTTAGTTTGGTAGATAAAAACTATACTGGTGCATCTGTTACACTTCCGCTGGAGATTCTTTTGCCCCAAATAACATCGTAGCTTACAAAGCTTTAACCTTCACTGCCTCACGCCTCCCTGGCATCAAGTCTCCGTCTTTTTTTTTTGCTTTGCCTCTTTTTGGCCTTTGACATAAAATTTGTCCTTCCGCTCTCCTTATTCCCTTTATGCATTTCGTGATGTCATTACTTAAGCTTTTCATTGTACACGTCTTTGCTATCTAAAGAAGTATTTACAAAGTTTATATTACAACTCTTTATACTATGAAAAATCATAAAGGAATAAAGTTTGTTCGTAAAGAAGAAAAACTAAATAAAATTCTTCTAAGACTGTTTAAATTATATGATATAAGTGGTAACAAAAGAACTTTATAGAAAATGTGAATACTTTAAGGATTTAATGAAAAAAGGAGAGCCTCAAAGTATGCACTATATCCTTTGGGAACTATAAATATAAGGGGCTTAAGAACATTTTCAATTGATTTTTTTGTTTGAACGCTTGTATTTACAGTTGAAAGAAACAGTTTTCTGTAGGTATACTAAAGTGAATTGTATAAAGCCATTTAAATGGGGACTGAGATCATGAAAGCAAGCTTTAGTCAAATATGTTGTACAAAGAAAAAAGAATTCAAATTGAAAAATATTCTCAATACAAAAGTACTTCATTGTTCCTATATCACTATTCGCCAATTTCTTTGTGAATTTTTAATGTAATTTAAGATAAGAAGTTAAAAAAAATATACTAAAATATAAATAAAAAAAATTAAAAATAAAAGTTAAAATTAAAGTTAAGCCTTAAGTGCCCCTAAAAGCATGCTTCATTAAACATTATTAAGATCAAAAGCAAAAAAAATTAATCTAAACTTAAATATAACATTAAAAAAACAAATTTATATTAATTTATTATATTATTTATAATTTATACTAAAATATTAAATTTACTATTAAAATTATCATTTAACTTAAAATTAAAGTTAAAATTAATTGAATACTTGAATTAATTGAATGCTCGAATAGCCAGTTAGATGTACTAATGTGAATAGTATAAAACCATCTAATTGGACTTAGACCATTAAAGTATAATTTATTAAATTTTAAATTAATTTAAGATAAGAAGCTAAAAAAAAATATTCACAAATTAGCATTAAAATAAAAAAAAATTAACTCAAAATTAAAGTTTAGCCTAAACAGACAAGTGTTCCTAAAAACGGGCTGCATTAAAACTGATTAAGATAAGCTAAAAAAATTTATCTAAAATTAATGTTATAATTAACATTAAAAAAAAAACAAATTTAAAATTAGGATAAAAAAATAAAACTAAAATTAAAATAAAAATTAAAATTAAAACTAAAATAAAAATTAAAACTAAAAATAAAACTACAATAAAAATAAAATAATATAAAATAAAATAAAATAAAATAAATAATTAAAACTTAAATTAAAAGCAAAATTATAATTCAAATTAATTAAATTAAAATAACAATTAAACTTAAATTTAAAATTAAAAATAAAATTAAAATGAAAATTGCAATTAAAAGTTAACTTAAAATTAAAAATAAAATAAATATAAAATCATAATTTAGGCTTAAATTGAAATTAATTAATAATTAATTTAATTAATAAATTAAAATTAAAATTAAAAATAAAATAAAATCATAACTAAAATTTAAATTAAAAGCCAAATTAACATTGATATTCAAATTAAAATTAAATTAAAAGTAAAAGTAAAATTAAAAATAAAACTAAGACAAAAATTAGAACTAAAACTAAAAAAAATTAAAATAAAAAAACGATATTAAAACTTAAATTAAAAGCAAAATGAAAATTAAGCCGGGATGTACTAGTGTGACCATATGGTCACACAAATTATACGGTCAATAAAACTTCTAGTGTTGATCGCTGATAAACATACCATTGACATTTCAAAATTCGAAACAAAATAATTACAGCACAATTCGGGTTAATATTGAAAGTAAAATTAAATTGAAAATGAAATTCAAAATTTACATTTAAATTAAAACTAAAATTAAAAATAAATTTAAAATAAAACTAAAATAAAATAAAATAAAATAAAGTAAAATTATTAATTAAATTAATTAATTAAAATTAAAACTAAAATAAGAAATAAAATAAGATCATAATTAAAACTTAAATCAAAAGCAAAATTAAATTGATATTCAAATTAAAATTAAATTAAAAATAAAAATAAGACTAAGACTAAGACAACAGTTTAAAACTAAAATAAAATTAATAAATAAAAATAAAATAAAAATCATAATTAAAACTTAAATTAAAAGCAAAATGAAAATTAACCCGGGCTGTACTAGCGTGACCATATGGTCACACAAATTATACCGTCACTAAATCTTCTAGTCTTGATCGCTAATGAACATACCATTGACATTTCAAAATTCGAAACAAAATAATAATATCACAATTCGGGTTAATATTCAAATTAAAATTAAATTTAAAATGAAATTCAAAATTTACATTTAAATTAAAACTAAAATTAAAATAAAAATAAAATAAAACTAAAATAAAATAAAGTAAAATTATTAATTAAAACTTAAATTAAAAGCAAAAAATTAAAATTAAAATTACAATTAAAATTAAAACTTAAAACTAAAATTAAAAGAAAAATGAAACTTAAAGTAAACTTAAAATTAAAACTAAAATAAGAAATAAAATAAAATCATAATTAAAACTTAAATTAAAAGCAAAATTAAAATTGTTATTCAAATTAAAATTTAATTAAAAGTAAAATTAAAAATATAAATAAGACAACAGTTTAAAACTAAAATAAAATAAAAAAATAAAAATAAAATAAAAATCTTAATTAAAACATAAATTAAAAGCATAATGAAAATTAACCCGGGTTATACTAGCGTGACCATATGGTCACACAAATTATACCGTCACTAAATCTTCCTGTGTTGATCACTGATAAACATACCATTGACACTTGAAAATTCGAATAAAAAATAATTACAGCACAATTGGGTTAATATTAAAATTAAAATTAAACATATAGCTGATGGCCTTAGCAGCCAATGCTACTTTTCCCTTTTCTTTTTTATCATACATTTACTGTATGATTAAAATAAACAATAAATAAATAAATAAATAAAATAAAATTAAATTAAATTAAATTTAAAATTTATAATTAAAATTAAAATTAATATTAAAAATAAAAATAAAATTAAAATAAAAATAAAACTAAAATAAAATAAAATAAAGTAAAATTATTAATTAAAACTTAAATTAAAGGCAAAAAATTAAAATCAAAATTACAATTAAAATTAAAACTTAAATTAAAAGCAAAATGAAACTTAGAGTAAACTTAAAATTAAAATTTAAGTTAAAATTAAAATTAAAACTAAAATAAGAAATAAAATAAAATCATAATTAAAACATAAATTAAAAGCAAAATTAAAATTGATATTCAAAGTAAAATTAAATTAAAAATAAAAATAAGACTAAGACAAATACAACAGTTTAAAACCAAAATAAAATTAAAAAATAAAAATAAAATAAAAATCATAATTAAAACTTAAATTAAAAGCAAACTGAAAATTTACCCGGGCTGTACTAGCGTGACCATATGGTCACACAAATTATACCGTCACTAAATCTTCTAGTTTCGATCGCTAATGAACATACCATTGACATTTCAAAATTCGAAAAAAATAATTACAGCAGTTTAATATTAAATTAAAATTAAAAATTAAATCTAATATTTAAATTTAAATAAATTTAGTTTTAAATAAAATAATTTAGAATTAATTTTAAATTTAAATTTAAATCAAAATTAAAATTAAAATTAAAATTAAAATTAAAATTAAAATTAAAATTAAAGTTAAAATTAAAATTAAAATTAAAATTAAAATTAAAATTAAAATTAAAATTATAATTAAAATTAAAATTAAAATTAAAATTAAAATTAAAATAAAAATAAAAATTAAAATTAAAATTAAAATTACTATTACAATTAAAATTAAAACTAAAATTAAAATTAAATCTAAAATTTAAATTTAAATTTACATTTAAATAAATTTAATTTTAATTTGAAATTAAAATTAAATTTAACATTTATATTTAAAATTAAATTTAAAATTAAAATTAAAATTTATATTTAAAATTAAAATTAAATTTAAAATTAAAATTAAAATTTATATCTAAAATTAAATTTAAAATTAAACTTAAAACAAAAAATTATTCAACTTAAAGCTAGAACTAAAAATAAAATTTAAAACTAAAATTAAAATTAAAATGCTTTTGATATTGGCTAAAACCAAACAAAGCTTCCTTTTGGATACCTTTATTAACATGTGCTCTCAAAAAATTGTTATCAATTTAGAATTAAAATATACCATGATGTTATATAATACTTGAAATATGAAGTGCAAACAAGCGTCTCTCCCTCCCAAAAAGTATGCTATACTTTTATTATACCAAGAATTTTTCTACAATACATAATTGCTCCGTAGCATATGCTTTCTTTTTTTATGTCCTTAATGCTTATTAGAATTTTTTGACTTAATAGAGTTTTTTATAAAGCTTATTTATTCCAACATTTGATAATCTGTTTTTTATTAAATTTACCAAAATCCTTCTTAGCCTTTATAAGCCAATTGAATTGTTAATATATTATCTGATATGTTAGCTCTTGCATGTGTGGACGTAAAGCAAATAAATTTTATTTAATCTCTTGTGCTGATCACTTACAAGAAATTATTTACAAAATTTAATTAAATCTCATTTTTCATGAGATCATATCCGATTATCCAAGTAATTTCCCTATTCTATAAAAGTCTTTTCAAATGCAAACATCACTTAATTTACTATTGACATCCTGTCAACTTATTGAAGTCTTTAGTCAGTCACACACTCTATCGCTTCTCGAGAAAAGCCTCAACGATTTCCTTTTAAAAGAGTTTTTCAAACTATTTGCCAACATTGAAGCACAAACTAGGGATAAAGCTACGCTACTAAAATTTATAGCCTGTTGGCCTTGCAAATGCATCATCGTTCCCCTCTTGTGGTAGGAGACGGATGTCTTTTAAAATGTCGTTTGCTGGCAAAATAGTTTTAAGCAGTGACAAAAAGGAAAGAATTTCACACGTAAGTGAAGAAAAGAATAGCTCCTGTTACAAGTTTAAATAGTTTGAAAAGTTCCTATGGAAAAGTTAAAAATACATGTAAAAAAACATCGAATATTTTCTTATGTTCATTGTTAAACAAAGTATGTGATGCATATTTTTAGGATGGAGCCAAAAGCAAAGTGTTTGGTTAGGGGAGAAGTGGAAAGGAAAGCAATATGGGGTAATATTTAAAAAAAAAGTCTTCGAAGAGCAGTGAGAAATTCTGAAAGGAATTACTTTTTTCTACTACTTGTGGGTTCAATATGCAAAGCATACCTTAAGGAGTGTCATTATATAAAGACATTTTTTACGACATATGTATACGAACAGAAACATTTTCTTCTTTGCTTTTACCGTTTTCTGGGAATACTTTAAAGGTTTAAATAAAGAACATATTTTTTTTTCAAGTTATATTACCCCTCTCCTTTCTTATAATCTTTTTATATTTAATTTACGTGTATTTCTTTATCTTTGTGGGATATAGGCTATAAAATTCATTACAATTATAATGTTGAAGGCCCCTTATTACTTCCTTTCTTTAGTGTTTTTTTTTCGTATTTTTTTTTTGTTTACTTTTAATCTTTTGTTGTCTGAGGTTGCATGCAACATTTGCATAAAGCTAGGGGAAGGGGAGAAAAGAATAGTAAGCTTCTATAATGATTTCTGAATCCATGCATATACATGATGATATGTCAAAGCACGTTTTATTCAATGAAACCACTGTACATTTAAAGCAAATATGGTAGATGTATATGATGGGAAATGTTATTTCCTTTATGATACGACAAAAAAAGGAATACATTGAATTGAAATGAAGCTATGTAGTTGCAACAGGAGAGAACAATATACGGCACCCAATACCCCAAAAAACATATGTGCGAAAATTATTTGTAAATAATTATAAATTTAAATAAAAAAATATATCACCCAAATATTTTATTAAAAATATTCAAATATCGGAATCAAGTTACTTAAGAAAATTATTAAATTTGTTTTTTTTTCTTAAGACTATAATGTATTGTCTTAATTATAAATAGGGTATTATACAACATCAGGTTTATTTGAATGTACACACAAAAAAAAAAAAAATTCTTATTCAATCACGAAATTAATTGATCCAATTAATTTTTAATTGAAATGTCTTCAATCACAGAAATGATAGTATCAAAAAGGTCAATTAAAAAGTTAATTGATCCAATTAAAAAATTAATTGATACTATTATTTTTGTGATTGATTTTTGTTTTAATTAAAAAATTTGTTGAATCAATTAAATTTTTAATTGAATATTTTTTAAAACTCAATTAAAATTTTAATTGGAAATATTTTCGTGAAATTTTTTTGTGTGTAATTTAAAAAATCAGTATAAGAGGAATCAGTATAAAAGTGGCATAACATGGCCGGGAAGTGGCAGAACAATTGAAAAAAAAATTAGTGGTCCACTAGTATTATCACATTGACATAAAAATTACAATCGGCCGATTAAAATTCCTCACTTAAATTATCGTTATAAAACTCCCCTAAAAGTATGCTTTTAAAATTTGTACAATTTTTTACATTTTTTTACTGCAAAAGTGTTTCAAAATTTTTGTCAAAATTTGAAATTATATCGAATAAATTTACTTAATTGTCTCCTATTCATTTGCATGCTTTTCCCCACCGGATGTTTGTACACCTCTGTTTAGTTTATAACATTATAAAATATGTCTGGTACAACCATATGCTTGCGTATTGACTACCGTATGTGACAAACACACCCATTTGAACTTCAATAGCATGCATTTAACGCTTTGGTTACTCCCTTAGTATGGTCATAATTTCTTGCTTTTTCTGTGTACATTAAATTGCTATGTTGAAAAATTCATTGACTGATATTTTAGGTGAAGCCATCAAACCTTAAGCGGATGCACTTATAAATGCATGTTTTTTTTTTTCGAATAATAGAAAATGGTTACAGATTTATGGACTGTTATTTTTTTTTTTCACTTTAAGTTCTTTTTTTCACATAAGCTATGGTTTGTCGTCATATGGCATATTTTAGGGGATTTATGCTACAATGAATAGAAGAGAGTTCAATTATTCTCATTTTTTTTTGCCTTTCATTCTTTAATGTCTCACTTCAATAGATTGATAAATTGGCTGTCGCATACAATCATGTGGGGGACCCTTTTAGTTGGCAACTTGAATAACGACGCTGATGATGATGATGATGGTGATCCGTATTTCCCTTGGCCTGCATGTGGGTGTGTACTGTAGGCTCTGTAGTTGTTTTTTTTTTTTGCTATGGGTCGGTATCGTTTGCTTTTAAATACCCACTTAAACTTGTATAATTAAACATGGATGGGGTCCCCTTCCTATTCACCATTCACCGTCGTTATCGTACGTGCTTATATTTTATCCATTGTATTACCGGTCTTTCTTTGCTGCTTGTTGCCAACGAGCATAAGAACTCCATTGAATACACAATATGCTATTGGCCCCTATAGATGACGTAGTAAAACATATGCACAATTATTTATAGGAATTCCGATTCAAATGTGTTATCTGAATTTTTTATAAAGAAGCTCTTATACGTCCTTAAGCCTAGCTGAGTAAAGATTTACATGTATCACCTTAAATTCAAATAGGTTGGGTTAGGATCACGGTTACTACAGTTGGTAGAATTCTACCAACTGTGGTAAATTTTTTACTGTTTTATAGATTAATAGAATTATTTATGTTTTGGTAGATTTTGCAAAACATTCCTCTCCAAGTACTTCTTACTTCAATTTTCTATATAATAAATATAGAAATAAAATTTTTCTATAGAAATAAAATTTTGACAAAATTTTATACACAAATAAGTCTTCTACAAAAAATTTATACAGAAATAAAATTTTGAGAAAAAATTATATAGATAAAAAAATTTGAAAATTTTATATAAAAAAAAATTAAGAACATTTTCTATAAAAAAAGTTAAGAACATTTTCTATAGAAATACAATTTTGAAAAAAAAAAATCGACAAACATTTATGCAGAAATAAAATTTTGAAAAAAATTTATATAGATAAAAAATTTTTGAAAATTTTATATAAAAAAAAAATTAAGAACATTTTCTATAAAAAAATTACGAACATTTTCTATAGAAATACAATTTTGAAAAAAAAAATTCTATAGAAATAAATTTTGAGAAAATTTAGATAAACATATAATTTTTAGAAAACTGTCTATAGAAATAATTTTTTTTTATAAAATTTTAGGTATAAATAAAATTTTGAAAAAATTTTATATAGAAATAAAATTTAAAAAAAATTATATAGAAGAATTCTGGATGTTTTGGTAGATTCTACGAAAAACATACCTCTCAAACAAATAAGTACTTCAATTTTCTATACAATAAATAAATAAATAAAATGTTTCTATAGAAATAACAGTTTGACAAAACTTTCTATAGAACAAAAATTTTAACAAAATTTTCTATAGAAATACAATGTTGACAAAATTTTCTGTAGAAATAAAATTTTGACAAAATTTTCAATAGAAAAGAAAATTTGACAAAATTTTCTATAGAAATAAAATCTTGACAAAATTGTCTATGGAAATAAAATTTTCTATAAAATAAATTTTTGTTAAAATTTTCTATAGAAATTAAATTCTAGGAAAATTTTCTATAAAATAATTTGAGAACATTTTCTATAGAAATTAAATTTCTATAGAAATAAAATTCTGACAAAATTTTCTATAGAAATAAAAATTTATTTCTAAAGCAATACAATTTTGAAAAAAATTCTATAGAAATAAAATTTTGACCAAATTTTCTGTAGAAATAAAATTTTAACAACATTTTCTATAGAAATAAAATGTTGACAAAATTTTCAATAAAAATAAAATTTTGTTAAAATTTTCTATAAAAATTAAATTCTGAGAAAATTGAGAACATTTTCTAAAGAAATAAAATTTTGACAAAATTTTCTGTAGAAATTAAAATTTGACAAAATTTTCTATAGAAATAAAATTTTGTTAAAATTTTCTATAAATATAATATAGAAATAATATTTTCTTTCTAAAGTAATATAATTTTGACAAAATCTTCTGTAGAAATTAAATTTTGTCAACATTTTCTATAGCAATAAAATTTTGACAAAGTTTTCTATAGCAATAAAATTCTGACAAAATTTTCTATAGAAATAGAATTTTGACAAAGATTTGTATAGATACAAAGATTTGTATAAATACAAATCGATGATTTGAGTTTGGCAGTAGCCGACTATTAAACCCTTTTTCGGACGGTTCAAGTGTATTTCACGTTGGGTTGAGTGAATTACCCGAATTTATTCTCATAATTGGTTGATAGTTTTGCTGCAAGTAGAGGATGCTGATGAGGAATATGGTAATTCCGAAACACCTGTACATCCAACCATCTTGCAGTCTATAGGGCTTTGCCCAAAATAAATTTGACAAGCATACTTTTCCTCTGTTGGTTAAGCTACACTTGTAGTTTAGTCAATGCATGGCTTTAAGCTGAGATCAAAAACAACAATAACGATTGAAGAGAAGCCAACAATAACAAACAAAACGAATAAAATTCTGGCAAAAGTTTTTATAGAAATATAATTTTGACAAAATTTTCTATAGAAATAACATTTTGACAAAATTTTCTACAGACATAAAATTTTGACAACATTTTCTATAGAAATAAAATTCTTGCAAAATTTATAAGAAATAAAACTTTGTTAAAATTTTCTATAAAAATAAAATTTCGACAAAATTCTCTACAGACATAAAATTTTCTTTCTATAGCAATAAAATTTTGACAAAATTTTCTATAGAAATAAAACTTTGACAAAGATTTCTATAGAAATAAAATTGTGACAAAATTTTCTACAGAAATAAAATTGTGACAAAATTTTCTACAGAAATAAAATTTTGACAAAATTTTCTACAGACATAAAATTTTGACTAAAGTTTCTTCAAAAATAAAATTTTTAAAAAATTTTCTATAGAAATAAGATTTTGACGAATTTTTCCATAGAATTAAATTTTGACAAAATTTTCTACAGAAATTAAATTTTGACAAAATTTTCTACAGAAATAAAATTTTGACAAAATTTTCTACAGAAATAAAATTTTGGCAAAATTTTCTAAAGAAAAACAATTTTGACAAAATTTTATATAGAAGTGAAAATTTAGTTAAAATTTTCTATAAAAATAAAATTTTGACAAAATTTTTTCTAGAAAAATTAAAATTTTCTTTCTAAAGCAATACAATGTTGACAAAATTTTCTATAGAGATAAAATTTTGACAAAATCTTCTATAGAAATAAAATTTGCGACAAAATTTTCTATAGAAATTAAATTATGAGAAAATTTTCTATAGAAATACAATCTTGACAAAATTTTCTATAGAAATTAAATTATGAGAAAATTTTCTATAGAAATACAATCTTGACAAAATTTTCTATAAAAATAAAATTTTGATAAAATTTTCCCTAGAAAAATTAATATTTTCTTTCTAAAGCAATACAAATCTTCTATAGAGATAAAATTTTGACTAAATCGTCTATAGAAGTAACATTTGAAATAAAATTTTGTTAAAATTTTCTTTAAACAAAAATTGACAAACTTTTCTATAAAATAAAATTTTCTTTCTAAAGCAATACAATTTAAAAAAAATAATTGGCAAAAATTTTTAATTGAAATTAAATTCTGAGAACATTTTCTATAAAAAAAAAAATTTACAAAATTTTCTATAAATTCAATATAAAAATTTTCTTTCGAATAAAAAAAACATTTTTTATAGTAACAACAAAATTTGATGAATAACTTCAAAGTAAGATTGTTTTTCACTTTGATAGATTTTATGTAAAATTTTCTTCATACTTTGGTAGATTATTTGTGGTTAGGATTCTTGTAATTTATCCGGGATGACTGAATTTAAACGGTGCTGAATATGAAGTGGGTTAGTTAGGTAACATATTTTATAGGGAAACTCTAGCTCCTAGCTCGAAATTCAGCGTGGCTGAATTTTCCTTTGACCACCTTAGATTCATTCATTTTGTGTTAGGATTCTTTCAATTAAGTTAGGATGATTGAATAAATTTAAAATTAAATTTTGCTGAATATGATGTGGCAGTATTAGATGTGCTATAAGAAAACACTTATTCAAATTTTTTTGAATTTCAGCTTGGTTGTATTTATTTAAACATGTTACGTTAGAATTCTTTTAATTGATACGGGATTATTGAATAAAACTTTAATCAACTGTTGCTGAATATGAAGATAATCTATAATTGGAAGAAAATTCACTTTATCCTCACTGAATTAGGAAATTCCCAAAATTCGAAAAATTTATAGATTTTCAGTTTCCTTTCCTAAGATGGCATCCCTAATTGCAAAGGTATAATTTTGATGTATTTTATTTGTTTTTTGTTTATGCTTGAATGAACCGGATACATCTTGGGGCGGAGGTTTACATTTTTTCTGCATTTTGTTCGATAAGTTTTACTTTGTCATATAGAAAATGTCGAATCTTTTTGTCTTTATTTAATCTCGAATTCGTAGCTCATAAAAATCAATTGCTTGGAACAAAAGTGTTTTTGATTTTTTTTTGTGTTTATTTTATGTATATGCTGGGTTTTTATTTGATTTAATAAAACTAAACGTTTTATTTTTTTGCTCCTACAAGCAATTTTAAACAAAAGAGTTTGCACACAAAGAACTTGAATATTTTTTATGCTGGATTTTGTGATGCCTTCGCAATATGCTATGCTGCTAACAGAAAGGATGACAGTCGTTTCTTTTCCTTTGTTTAGCTAAAAGTGAATAGCCTATGCTAAAATACAAAAAAAAAATGTAGATTTCTACGAAATCAACTTAGACCAAGTATTCTTGAAATTCATATTTTCTTTTGCTTCTTCCTTTATTTTCAGATGCTCAAACACGTTCAAATTTCACCCCTACGCAATCGTTCAGATTCGGTCTCATTGCGTTCAAGTACATCATGTGCTTCATCCATGTGCGGTAGTCCTGAGCCACCCACCGCCACAGATTTACAGCGTACACCATCACGAGCCTCCAGCTATTCCAGCCTAAATGAACAATTACCTCAGGTAGGTATAGAAGAAAGGGGGACAAGCAAAGAATTTAAATCAAGGGTATTGTGTTATTTATTTTATTATTTTTTTTGTATCTTCATTTCAGACCACTATTAAAGTTTTCACCAGCTGTTTGAAAATTGATATTGAGTATAAAACTTTGGGCATACAATGGGATACAACCAGCAAAGAAGTTATTGCACAATTATTGAGACGGTAAGTTGAAAAGCACTTTATTAAAATTCTATAGTTTCACGAAAGGTTGAAGTATAATTCTTAGAAAAATTCTCAATATTTGACTTGTGTTAATAATTTTGTAGCATAATTATTTTTAGATAATTACAAAGAACTAATTTTTTAATATTTAAGACTTAGAAGATTTGAAGAAAGCCTCATTTGTCTATAAATATGTAAAATAGTAATTTAGTAACATATCTCATAGGTTATGAATATGACATTTCCCCACACAGAGAGAAAATAATCTGCACACATAAATAACATATATACTCTTTTAGAGATACAGCATCATAAAATATTCAAACATTACAAGCAAATAAATATCAATTCGTTTACCTTCGTAAAATAAAGTTTTTGTTAATTGATAATACTTATACGTCACCATGGACTGGAGGTTTACCAATGCACACATCAGAAAAATTTATAATTTTTATAAGAATTCTAATATACAAATATATTGCCATTGCTATCAAACGTATATCAATTCGTTTGAAGTAAGTTTTTTCATCTTAAATGCTAAAGAATAATTTTTTACAAGCCAAAAATTTGTGCACACATAAATGAGTAACGGGCAAAACAAATCTTGCAAGACTATATAAATGCCACAAATATTATTTGATACATATCAATTCATATACCCTTATAAATTCAACTTTATGGAAATTAGGAACGCTTATTCGACGCCATGGTTTGTGGCTAAAACGCTGCACACATTTACTAAACACTCAGATTCGTATTAAACATTTAAATATAAGAAAGATTCACTTCAAATATTTTGAATATCAATTCGTTAGCAGCAACGAATTTATGGTTGCTAAAGTCTTTTTAACGGAATTTAGGTAACGATTTAGCTTTTTCTGGGGGGCAAAAATGAAGTCAAACTTCTGCACACATAAACGAAATGAAAATAGTCTGCTATTTTGGAATCATGATCATATTTTTGCGTTACCACTAGTTCTATATCAATTGAATAGATATTTTAGAAATTGTTATTAAAGATGTGTATATTACAATTTTTCTGAGACTTAGTTTAATTTATTTTATTTAAATTAAGTTTTCGTTATTAAATCAGAGGTAGCATAACAAGTTTCGTTACTTACTTATTTTATTTATTTATTTTTCTTTCTTTCTCGTTTTAGCCTTAAAATGCGTCATCGTGATCCTCGTCTCTTCTATCTGTCCATGGAGGTTTCAGTACGACGTGCCGGTGTTAAGACTATAATGGTTCTCGATGATGATACTAGGCCTGCGATTTTACAAGCCTGCCATCCCAAAGGTGAATCACGTTTTTGCTTGCAATTGAAACCTGGCGGTTTAATACGTGTTCACACCTCAGCCCTGTTACCCTCATCGCAATATAAATCTTTAGTTATCTCGGAAGAGACCACTTCAGATGAACTATTGCAATTGTTATTGTCATGTTATAATTCCATGGAACCCGTAGAACAATTCTCCATCTATGAGGTAAAGTTTCCTTATCAATTTACAAACTTGCCAGAAATATCTAACAACATTTTCTCTTGCAATTTTCTTTAGGTTTGTCCCGGCCAAGAATATCAACGTAAACTTCATCCTGACGATATACCATTGAGAGCCCAGAATGAACGCTGTAAACGTGGTGAAACTTGTCATTTCTTGGTTAGACGTAATCCTAATTATGCCAGACGCCGTCAGATTCTAAATGCCTTAGATGAAGTGGAACAGGCATATACGGGGTCTGCATCAGCCAGTGGTTCCTGCTCGAATAAAACATTTGATGGTGACTGCAGTATGAATTCATTAGATGATAGTTCCAGTCTTTTAGATATTTCGATAGAAACTCTATCGGATGATTTACAAAGTTTAATGACCAGCGATGAAGACTATGAATGTGCTTCGTCAACATCAGGATCTTCTGATACCTCCTCGGAGGGTTCATCCAGTATAAGACGTACACCCTCAACGCTAACGGTTATACCAAAAACCATGGAAAACTGTACACAATGCCAGAATAGTTACAAATCTTGTGATTTTTGCCACAAAAATCAAACTAAAGCCACAGACACCACAACCAGCAGCTCTTCTTTGTTGACCCGTAACTCCTCAAGTGTTTCCAACAAAGGTGGCATACCCACAAGTTATAGTCCCGTATACAATATCCGCGAAATTAGAACTGCTACACATTCATTTTCATGCTTGGGAAATGATAAGAAGTTATTGGATATGGAAACGAATGGTCGTTTCGATCTTTCCACATGCCGCCTGCAGAGACCACAAAGTGTGTACGTGGGCCGTAGCGTACCACGTATGATTTTGGATGCAACCAGTGCGACAGAAACCACATCGGCAGTGGCTCTAATGAAGCAGCAGGATGTAAATGGTAATCATCATGCAACGATGGCAACGACAACCACAACATTGGGTGGTGAGGAGGTTAATAATAACCCTGCCAAGGGATTAGGACATTTTGTCTATATTTAATAAGGATAAAAGACACTCTGTAGTAGAAGGAAGATTACTGTTTACATAAATTAGATTTTTTTAAAAAATATGTAAAAAAAACTAAGGATAATAGGTTTCATACACAACTAACCAAAAATTAAGAATTAATTTCTGATACTCAGTTAGAGGGGTTTACCAATTGCACAAATTTCTTTGAAGTTTATAAAAGGAGTGAAAAGAAGAAAAAAATTGAATTTAAGGTTATTTATTTAAGATAAATAGATGGCATGTCATGGGTTGATCCGTATTTAGTTTGTACTTGTGGTCAGAGTTCTCAAACATTTTCTACACGGCTTTATTATAAACTATGTGAAATTTGTAAAATAGCAGGCAGACATTATCTGTGATTACTTATGAGGTATGAAGTATGGTGTTCTTTTAGAGTTCGACAATTAATTCGCTTCTAATATTCCAGCAGATCAGTTGCACACATCAACTACATAGGAATAGTTTTACTGTGCTAGGTTTTTACAAACATCCAGTGTCATAAACACTTTCCTATCAATTCGCTTTTCCTTTTAAATCTTGTTGTTTTGTTTATTTAAATTACTCATACGTCACCATGTATTGATATAAAACAACTGCACACATGTTTACAAGTAACGGATCCTGTTAGCGTTTTAAAACGTCAGTACGTCAATCATATTGTCGTTTTGCAAACAATTCTTATATCACAGAAAATCGACTCAATTTGAATAAACAATAAGTATTAAACGAAATAGTTCACAAAGTTTGATAAAGAAATAAATAATTTTTTTGTTGTTGAAGATTGTTATATATTTGTTGGTCAGATTTTCCCAAATTATGACACAAAGATTTCAAGATTTCAGTTTCTCCTATAAATCAAATCCCAAGAGTTTTAGGGTATCATAAGAACGTTATAAACGTTATTATATCCAATTCGTTTTCTTAGTAAATCTTTTACTTTTATTTATTGAAATTATTTATGCGCCATCATGTACTGACATATAATGACTGCACAAATTTAAAAACTTTTATATATAAGAATCTAGTATAGCCTGTTTACAAATAATTCGGATTCCAGAGAATATCGACTTGATTTGTACTAGGGTTATGGACAATATCTATATTTTCATTGATGATGTAATGTAAATTCCGACAATTCTTTCACTATTAAGGGCATCTCTTAATTTTTGCAGAGATTTTAAAATTTCGATTATCAATTCTTTCCCTCTTAACGGCATTTCTTAATTTTTTCATAAATTTGAAAATTTCGTTTGCACCCATCATTGAAATGTGAACAGGTTCAAGGTATATGACCCAGTCAAAAATTTATTATTAAAAATATTACCATATTAATTCGTTTTCATTTCAAATCCATTATTTTGAATTTATTAAAATTAATTATACGTCACCATGTTCGAAATATCAGATATTGCACACATTTACCGTATTAGGTTTCAGTAATAGAATTTTCCCCACAGATTTAATACCGTATATTGTCCTTTAGTAATCAATTCATATTGTATAGTTTTTACCTTTATTCTTTTTGTTAAATATATAAATTTTTTCATCGTTCTTTTTATAAACTTCAAAACGAAACTGTTTGCAATTGATAAACACCAAAAATGTACAAATATGAAATTTTATTAAAAATGTTTTTATTTGAGGATGTTTGTATATACTTGCCTCTAAACAATAAATTGTCAAAATCGAACAAAATTAATATAGTTTACTATACATTTACTATACAAATCTATATTTATAGAAAATGGCCAAGAGGCATAGGGAAATATATGAGAACTTTTTGTTTATTCTATATTAAGTGTAATAATATATATTTTCCCTTAGAATTTAGACATTAAAAACACCAAATAACATATTTTGTATAGATTACTGCTGCCAAATATAATGCTTAACCAAGTGGCCTTATAATTGCAATTATATTAAAATTAGTATTTAATTTAATTCACAAAATTTTATAAAATTTGAATGTAAATATTATTTAGTAATGTTTTTTGTTTGTTTTCTTTTCTTTTTGTGTAAAATACTTTTGTTTATTTCTCTGTTTTGTATTTAAACATCCCCTATGATAGTTGCATTCATTAGATTTTAGTTGAAATCCAAAACCAAAGAAAAAACTTTAACACAAATTAGTGAATACATAAATAGTAACCCGTTAGTAATCCATAATATTTTTTCTTTTTAAAAAGTTTTCCATTTAAAATAAAATTAAATTAAAATTAAATTTGCTTTATTTGTAAATATAAATTTTTTCTATGTTATGCTTTAAAGATATTTGATACAATCCTTTAAGTTTATGTTTGTTTTTAATTCTCCCAATGCCGAATAAATTTTATATATAAAAAATTTTTTTTATACAGACTTCATTTATTTACATACATAAAATTTTATGAAATTCATCTTTTGTGGTAAAGGGGTCAACATTAACCTCTAATTCGGCATCTATTCAAACTCTGTTTAATAGGTCTATCCAGTTTTTTTTTTACAAGAGCCCATAACATAAATTCTAAAAAACAATTGAAATAGTATTTAAGTATATGTGTTTTGTCTAGATATGTGCGTTAATTGTTTTAGAAGAAAAATATTAATATACAAACAAATTATTAAAAATATTCTTAAAAAAAATTTAATAAATTGTTTTATTTTATTATTGGCTTTTTTATACCCACCACCATAGAATGGTGACGGGGGTATAATAAGTTTGTCATTCCGTTTGTAGCACATTGAAATATCGATTTCCGACTATATAAAGTATATATATTCTTGATCAGGGAAAAATTCTGAGACGATATAAGCATGTCCGTCTGTCTGTCTGTTGTAATCACGCTATAGCCTTCGGGACGTACCGGAATATCGTCCTGAAATTGGCACAGATTCCTCTTTTGTTTGCAGGCAGGCCAAGTTCGAAGATGGGCTATATCGGTCCAAGTTTTGATATAGTCCCCATATAAACCGAGCTCTCGATTTGGGGTCTTGGGCTTATAAAAACTGTAGTTTTTATCCAATTTGCCTGAAATTAGAAATCTAGAGGTATTTGAGGACCATAAAATGGTGTGCCGAAAATGGTGCCCATGGATCCATGTTTTGGTATAGCCCCCATATAGACCGACCACCCGATTTTGTTTCTTGGGCTTCTAGAAACTGTATTTACTATCCGATTTGCCTGAAATTGGAATTCTAGAGGTATTTTGGGAACATAAAGAGGTGTGTCGAAAATGGTTAGTATCGGTCCATGTTTTGATATAGCCCCCATATAGACCGATCTCCCGATTTTTATTCTTGGACTTATATAAACTGTATTCTATCCGATTTGCCTGAAATTGAAAATCTGGGAGTACTTTTGGACCTTAAAGTGGTGTGTCGAAAATGGTGAGTATCGGTCCATATTTTGATATAGCCCCCATAAAGGCCGATCTCCCGATTTTACTTCTTGGGCTTCTAGAATCCGCAGTTTTTATCCAATTTGCCTGAAATTTGAAATCTAGAGGTATTCTGGGACCATAAAGACGTATGTCGAAAATGGTGATTATCGCACCATGTTTCGATATAGCCCCCATATAGACCGATCTCCAGATTTACGTCTTGGGCTTCTAAAGGGTGATACTGTCAAAATTTGGTCAAGGGAAAACGCGTGTAAATCGGTGAAATCGTTTATTTAAAAAATCAAAATTAAATTTCTTTTTCGAGTCCAATTAGTATAAAATTCAGGAAAAATATTCAGTTAGGCTTTCGCTTTTCCAAATCCGAATTGCCGGGCCTCACGCTTGACACCTGCCATCAGATTTTGTACAGCCACCTTGTCCACCTTCTTCGCCGCAGAAAGCCAGTTTGCCTTGAACTGCTGCTCGTCCTCAGCAGTTTTTTCGGTCTTCTTTAGGTTCCGCTTGACAATAGCCCAGTATTTCACAATTGGGCGGAGCTCTGGCGTGTTGGGAGGACAATGGCAAGATGCAATATCCGGCCAAAACAGTACGGAACAACCGTGTTTCTTCAGGAAAGGCAGCAGACGTTTATTCAAACACTCTTTCACGTAAATTTCTTTTCTATGAAAATGCTCCTTTTCAAGCCACAGGTACAGATGGCTTGCCAAACCAGCTATTTCTTTGCGAACTTTGACAGTTTTATATGCTTGAAAATATCTGCTACCTTTCCCCTTTCTTTTGCCGTATAAAACTCCTGTCCCGGAAGCTGCTTGTAGTCGGCTTTGACGTAGGTTTCGTCGTCCATTAAAACGCAGTCAAACTTCGTCAGCATCGTCGTGTACAGCCTCCGGGATCGCGTTTTGGCCGTCGTATTTTGTTTATCATCGCGATGTGGAGTCACTACCTTCTTGTAAGTCGATAGTCCCGCTCCTTTTTTGGCTCGATGCACGGTTGTAGACGATACACCCAGCTTATTTGCGGCATCTCGGAGAGAGAGGTTAGGGTTTCGCTTGAAACTACCGACAACTCTCTTTGTCGTCTCAGCGGCTTCCGGTTTTCGATTTCCCCCCGTTCCAGACTTTCTGGCTGTCGACAAACGTTCCCCAAACACTTTAATTACATTTGTAACGGTTGATTTGGCAACTTTTAGCGATTTTGCCAGCTTTGCATGCGAGTAGCTCGGATTTTCGCGATGCGCGAGCAAAATTTTGATACGCTGCTCTTCTTGCTTGGACGGCATTTTGACAACTGAAGAGTGAATTCCAAAATCAAAATAGAAGCAACATTCTACACACACACACCTTCAAAATGAGGGGTGTTCAGGTTTTATAAATGCAAAATTGAAAGAAATACGTCAAGTTTATATTGACCAAATTTTGACCGTATCACCCTTTAAAATAAAATTAAAGAACAAAAACAAAATCGATGTTTCCAAATGTTTCAAAAATTATTTAATGGTGATGGGCATTAAATTGGATCGACTCAACCCATTTTCTAGTCTAACCTTCTAGATAAGATTGCAGCGAAATTACAAAATTTTTAAAAATTTTATTTATGCGGTTGCTACTCGTGCCAAAAATAGTCTACCAAATTTTGAAGGAAATTTTTGCAAAAATGTACCAAATATAAAAATCTTTATTTGGAAGTTTTTGATCAAATTTTTGTATGAAAAATTTTTCACTACATATTTGCAATATCACATGTATCTCTCATATTAGCGTCAAATTTTATGGGTGTATAAAAATCCATTGAATATTTTTATATCTCCTATAAGTGAAAATTTTTTTGGGTGTATAAAAATCCATTTAATTTCAAATGTGTCGAATTTTATAGTAACTCTCCCTTGCACCAACAAGGGAGAGTTACTACTTCTACAAAAGCGAAGAAGCTACTAACAATGAATATTGATGGCATGATCTAACATGAAGATTAAAATTTTTAAAGATATTGAATTTATAAAAAAATTGGAAAATATTATATTTTTATAGAATTTTTTTTAACATTTTCTCATTTTTTTCTATAGAAAAATTTATAAATTTTCAAAATTGTATTTCTATAGGAAATGTTCTCTAAATTTTATTTCTATATGAAATTTTCTCAAAATTGTATTTCTATAGAAAAAAAAATTGTTACTATAGAAAATTTTGTCAAAATTTTATTTCCATAGAAAAAATTGTCAAAATTTTATTTCCATACGAAATTTCGTCAAAATGTTACTTCCATAGAAAATATTATTAAAATTTTATTTCTACAAAAAATATTCTCACATTTTTATTTCTATAGAAATTTGAAGTACCTCTTAGTTGGAGAGGAATATTTTGCCAAATCTACCAATACTTCAAGAATTCTACCAATCTACCAAAAAGTAAAATATTTATCTACCATTTTGAAGTAAAGATACATTTAACCCATTACACGCCAAGACTATTTACGGCCATTTTCATGTAGGTCCGTTTAGCTTTAATTGCCAGTTAACTGAAAGTAAATATCTTCTCCCCGGTTAACTGTAACTGAAAAATTTTCAGTAGTGGAGTTCCTAACTGATATATGGAATATATAGGCAAGATGGCAAATACGTCCAAAGTTAGGTTTAAAAATTCGTTAGCTAACGGATCACTAACGGAGATTCATGAAAATGGGGGTTAAAATAAAAAAATTAATTTATATATATACACATAACTTCAGTTAAAAACAAGTAAGTAAGGTCTAAAGTCGGGCGGAGCCGACTATATTATACCCTTCACCACTATGTAGACAATATTTGTGTTACCATCTCAACTACTTCAGATTTGCTGGGAGCTATATAAAGGTTTGCATTTCCAGATATAAATACTTTTAATGGAGACAATTTCTTGTACTTTTACAAAAACTCTAAAATTAAAATTTAAATCGGCAAACGCCTTGGGATAAAACACAATGTTAATAAAAAAATATGGGAAATATGAAGCGAGAGAAATTTTAATGCAAATGTACAAAAGAGCATTTATGATTTATCAGGTGATACATATGTATTCGAGATATAGGACAATTTTAGTAATATTTAAAATTTTTGCTACTTAGTAGTGGCGATTTTACAAATATATTGGTTAGATCCCGCCAAGATATATGGCCAAGTGTGGGTTGTGATATTATTTGGTCAATTCGGGCTACTTGAAGCCTTATTTAAAACTCAACCGTTCGGTGGAAATTCTGGCATTACAGTGTTTAGGATATGACTAAGATATGGGGAAATCATCACAGAATTTTGTGCCAAGTGTGGGAATTTTGGCCATATTTGTATAAACCGGAAAAAACGAATATATGGAGGCTTTATCTAAATCTGAACCACATTAGATCAAACTTGACACACTTAAATATCATATTAAATATATTCTCTGGGGAAACTATCCAGTCGATTGGAGGAAAATCTCATTGAAAATGGTTCTAAAATATGAAACAGTCTACCATATTTCCCCAACTCTGGTGTACGTATATATGGGAGCTATATATAATCTGGACCGATTTTGACTAAATTTGACATGCATAGTTAGAATAATAATTCTACAACCTCTGCAAAATTTCACGTAACTGGAGTATAACTATAGCCTCCGTGATCATATGAGTGTAAATCGAGCGAAAGATATATATGGGAGCTATATCTAATCTGAACCGATTTCAACCAAATTTGGCACACTTACCGATACTATTAAACGTACTCCATATGACAAATGTGAAGCAATTCAGGGCAAAACTCTGGCTTTTGAGGCCATATAAGTCCAAATCGGACGAAAGATATATATGGGAGCTATATCTAAATCTCAACCGATTTCAACCAAATATGACACATTTACCGATACTATTAAACGTACTCCTTGTTCCAAATTTTTAAGTAATTTAGGGCAAAACTCTGGCTTTTGAGGCCATATAAGTCCAAATCGGTCGAAAGATATATATGGGAGCTATATCTAAATCTGAACCGATTTGAACCAAATTTGGCACACATAACGACACCGTTAAACGTACCTCTCGTGCAAAATTTGAAGCAAGTCAGGGCAAAACTCTGGCTTTTGAGGTCACATAAGTGCAAATCGGACGAAAGATATATATGGGAGCTATATCTAAATATGAACCGATTTCAATCAAATTTACCAAGCATTGGAGGAATACCAACTCTACTCTCTGTGCAAAATGTCATGAAAAACGGTAGTAAAGTTTGGCCTCTTTTGCCATATGAGTCTAAATCGGTCGAAAGATATATATGGGAGCTATATCTAAATCTGAACCGATTTGGATAATATTTTGCAAGTTTTTCGATACTCATAAAATATTGGGATGTACGGAATTTGAAGAACATCGGTTGATAAACACGCCAATTATAACCAAATCGGGGTTAAATATATATGACAGCTATATCTAAATCTGAACCGATTTTTTCCAAAATCAATAGCGATCGTCTTTGTTCCCCAAAACGACCCTGTGCCAAATTTGAGGACGATCGGACTTAAACTGCGACCTGTACTTTGCGAACAAAAATACATGAACAGACAGACAGACGGACAGACAGACAGACAGACAGACAGACGGACATCGCTAAATCGACTCAGAATTTAATTCTAAGACGATCGGTATACTAAACGATGGGTCTCAGACTTTTCCTTCTTGGCGTTACATACAAATGCACAAACTAATTATACCCTGTACCACAATAGTGGTGAAGGGTATAAATATGGGAAACATTTAAATCTGAAGCAATTTTAAGGAAACTTCGCAAAAGTTAATTTATGATTTATCGCTCCATATATATGTATTAGAAGTTTAAGAAAATTAGAGTCATTTTTACAACTTTTCGACTAAGCAGTGGCGATTTTACAAGGAAAATGTTGGTATTTTGACCGTTTTTGTCGAAATCAGAAAAACATATATATGGGAGCTATATCTAAATCTGAACCGATTTCAACCAAATTTGGCTCGCATATCTACAATGCTAATTCTACTCCCTGTGCAAAATTTCAATAAAATCGGGGTAAAAGATTGGCCACTGTGGTCATATGAGTGTAAATCGGGCGAAATATATATATGGGAGCTATATCTAAATCTGAACCGATTTCAATCAAATTTGACACACATGACTATACTACGAATTGTACTTCGTGTGCAAAATTTGAACCAAAACTCGGGCTTCTAGGACCATAATAGTCCATATCGGGCGAAATATATATGTGGGAGCTATATCTAAATCTGAACCGGTTTCAATCAAATTTGGCACACATGACTATACTACTAATTGTACTTCTTGTGCATAATTTCAAGCTAATCGGGGTCCATATATATATATATATATATATATATATATATATATATATATATATATATATATATATATATATATATATATATATATATATATATATATATATATATATATATATATATATATATATATATATATATATATATATATATATATATATATATATATATATATATATATATATATATATATATATATATATATATATATATATATATATATGGGAGCTATATCTAAATCTGAACCGATTTCAATCAAATTTGGCACACATGACTATATTACTAATTGTACTCCTACTGCAAAATTTCAACCAAATTGGGCCAAAACTCTGGCTTCTGGGGCCATATAAGTGCATATCGGGCGAAAGATATATATGGGAGCTATATCTAAATCTGAATCGATGTCAACCAAATTTGGCACGCATAGCTACAATGCTAATTCTACTCCCTGTGCAAAATTTCAACTAAATTGGGCCAAAACTCTGGCTTTTAGGAACATATTAGCTAATTCTACTCCCTGTGCAAAATTTCAACCAAATTGGGCCAAAACTCTGGCTTTTAGGAACATATTAGTCCATATCGGGCGAAAGATATATATGGGAGCTATATCTAAATCTGAACCGATTTCAATAAAATTTTGCACACTTGACTATACGACTAAGTGTTATGTTTGTACAAAATTTCAAGCAAATCGGTATACAACTCTGGCTGCTGGGTATATATTAGTGCATATCGGGCGAAAGATATATATGGGGGCTATATCTAAATCTGAACCGATTTCTTCCAAAATCAATAGGGTTCTATTCTGACCCAAATTAGGAACATGTGCAAAATTTGAAGGTGATTGGACTTAAATTGCGACCTAGACTTTGATCACAAAAATGTGTTCACAGACAGACGGACGGACGGACGGACGGACGGACGGACGGACAGACGGACATGGTTATATCGACTCAGGGACCCATCCTGAGCATTATTGCCAAAGACACCATGTGTCTATCTCGTCTCCTTCTGGGTGTTACAAACATATGCACTAACTTATAATACCCTGTTCCACAGTGTGGCGCAGGGTATAAATATTAAAACATAAAATATAAAAAACAAATAAAATGTTGCCTAATTTCATTTATAAACAAAGTTCTGCGAGATTAAATGTTGCCAATTTTCTGTACTCAAGCGAGTACAATGGCAGGGAGTGGGTTAAGACACAATTCTCTTTTAAATTTGAGTTTTGTGTACTAGATTTCAGGAAACAAATTTTAGTAAATTATTTGTTTTTTCACCTTTTTCTTCATGTGTCCATTAACGTGTGTTAACGACAAATTAAATTTCCAAAATAAGACTCACCTAAAAATTATGCTATGTTTGAAGTAAAAATGTCTTTACCATTCAACATCTCCTATTTCTAAAGGTTTTTTAGCTTTGTAGCCAAGATACAAAAAGTCAACAAATTTAAATATGATTTCAATAATTTTGATTTTGAAACGAAAAGTTCTCTCAATTTCTCTCAATTTTTCGTGTTTGTGTAAATTTTGTTCTTCATATTTTGAATTCATATTAGAGTAAGAAAGAAAAAATAATTAAAATTAAGAACATTTTCTCAAATTGAAGAAAATTTCTCTACAATCAATTACTTTTCATGAAAATTAAATTGGCGTTGTAAATTTTCCTTGACTGTTTTTTTTTTTTTGGCCTACCCGTCATATTTGTTTAAGAGTTTACAGTATTCCCACTTTATTTATAAATACAAGCACAACCTGTAGCATTTCGCAATAAACTCTCTTTCATCTTTTTCACCCATAACACTGAAAAAAATATTGTCGTGAGGTCAAAGATTTCATGTCTTTAAAATACGAATACAAATTTGCTTAGCATAGAAGACGCATTTCTCTAAAATAAAGTTATTTTCCTTGTCCAAAAGTCGATAAACTTTTCAATGAAGTCGTATTGTCCTTATAATTAAGTGATTTGACTTAAAAATGGGTATCTTAACATGAAAGAAAAAATTTGTAGGCGAAGGTCAACTTGACTTTAATAATTCAGAAAAATTCTTTAAATTTAATGAAATTGTCTTTAAATTTGTTGTCTTTTTGCATCTTGACTACAAAGTAAAAAATCGTTCAAATATAGGACATGTTTTTCACAACTTTATTTTAAAGAAGTTTTTTACTTCAAACATAGCACAATTTCTACTGGAAGTCGAGTCTAAATTTGGAAAATAAAGTTTGCCGTTAACTCGTTTTAAATGACCTTGATAGCATATGAAGAAAAAAGCTGAGAAAGCGAAAAATTAAAATTTGCTTCCTAGAAGCAAGTACACAAAACCTAAATTTAAAAGAGAATTGTGTCTTAAAAGTGTCCTTACTTGTATTCTCCGCTTCTTTGGCTCGGAATCAATACCAAATTTTTTAATCTAAAGACAAAATCTTTGGAACCGAGTATGCTTTTTTTTCAGTGAATGTAAAGGCAGATTTCAAGGCTTCATATAATTTTAATGTGTACTTAAAGACATCATCAATAAAATTGTCGCATCAGTTGAAACATGTGCTCATCTTAACTATAATCATAGATCATCAGTGTATTACGCAAAAACCAAAAATTATTCCATTTTGAATGAAATACGAAAAAACCACAGAGCTCACAACAGCATGACAGCTGTCTAATCCAGAGTAATACTTTTACCATGTATGTGTACATGAGGGCTTACGATTGAAGAGAGTGATGAGAAAGGAACTTCATCAAATATCAAACACATATAAAAATTCATGATATATTCCCATACAGAGACACCCACACACACACGCCCATATATCTACAGTAGCTAAACTCAGTGTTGCCAGTATTTTTCTGGCTCTTGTTCTCAAAATAGAACGCTTTCGTCGCCAAAATTCCCAACTACGGTTAAAATTCCTTACCTAAATCCCTAAGATATTTGTGACAATTTTACAACATTTTTGATTGAAAAAAAAAAAAATTGACAAAATTTTCTATATAAAACAAATTTTTCTATAAAATAAAGTTTTGAAAAATATTTCTACAGAAATAAAATGTTGACAACATTTTCTATAAAAAAAATTGACAATATTTTCTTTAGACATAAAATTCTGACAAAATTTTCTATAGAAAAAAATTATGACAAAATATTCTATAAAAATAAAATTTTGATAAAATTTTCTATATAAATAAAATGATGACAAAATTTTCTATAGAAATAAAAGTTGGACAACATTTTCTCTAGAAATAAAATTTTGACAAAATTTTCTATATAAATAAAATTTTGCAAAAATTTTATATAGAAATAAAATTTGACAAAATGTTCTATAGAAAAAATTTTTGACAAAATTTGTTATAGGAATAAAATTTCGACAAAATTTTCTTTAAAAATAAAATTTTGACAATATTTCCTATAAAAATAAAATTTGGACAAAATTTTCTTTAAAAAAAAAAATTTTGACAAAATTTTCTTTAGGCATAAATTCTAACAAAATTTTCTATATAAATAAAATTTTGCAAACATATATAAACAAAATTTTGAAAATATTTGCTATATGAATACAATTTTGCAAAAATTTTATATAGAAATAAAATTTGACAAAATATTCTATAGAAAAAAATTTTTGACAATATTTCCTATAAAAATAAAATTTGGACAAAATTTTCTTTAAAAATAAAATTTTGACAATATTTCTTAAAAAAATAAAATTTGGACAAAATTTTCTTTAAAAATAAAATTTTGACAAAATTTTATTAGGCATAAATTCTGACAAAATTTTCTATATAAATAAAATTTTGACAAAATTTTCTATGTAAACAAAATTTTGAAAAAATTTTCTATATAACTAATATTTTGCAAAAATTTTATATAGAAAAAAAATTTGACAAAATGTTCTATAGAAAAAAATTTTTGACAAAATTTTTTATAGGAATAAAATTTCGACAAAACTTTCTTTAAAAATAAAATTTTGACAATATATCCTATAAAAATAAAATTTGGACAACATTTTTTTTAATAAAATTTTGACACAATTTTCTATATAAATAAAATTTTGCAAACATTTTCTTTAAAAATAAAATATTGACAAAATTTTCTATAAAAATAAAATTTTGACAAAGTTCTCTATAGAACAAAAAAAATTGACAATATTTTCTATAGAAAAAAATTTTGACAATATCATCAAAAGAAAAAAAATTTGACAAAACTTTTTTTTGGAATAAAATGTTGACAAAATTTTCTATAGAAATAAAATTGTTACAGAATTTTCTATAAAAATAAAATTTTGACAAAAATTTCTTTATACATACAATTCTGACAAAATTTTCTGTAGAAATAAAATTATGACAAAATTTTTTATTGAAATCAAATTTTGATAAAATTTTCTATAAAAATAAAATTTTGGAAATATGTTCTATATAAATAATATTTTGGAAAAATTTTATAAGAAAAAAAAATGACAACATTTTCAATAGGATTAAAATTTCGACAAAATTTTCTTTAAAAATAAAATTTTGACAATATTTTCCATAAAATAAAATTTAGACAAAATTTTCTTTAGGCATAAAATTCTGACAAAATTGTCTATATAATTAAAATTTTGCAAACATTTACTATATAAACAAAATTTTGCAAAAATTTTCTAGAAATAAAATGTTGACAAAATTATCTAGAAATAAAATTTTGACAAAAATTTCTATAAAAATAAACTGTTGATAAAATTTCCTACAGAAATAAAATTTTGACAAACTTTTCTATAGAAATAATTTTTTTTGTTGTTGCATTGTTGAGCTTTTAGTATAATTATTTGTAAAGTTTGTAAGGCTAGAGGTCATGTTGTAATCAAACACGGCAACGGACAACGATGGTGTTCGAAATATTGGAAAGAATTTAAAATAAAACAATATAAAAAACTAAGATTTTATTTTTTTTTATTACAACATGAACCCAAGCCTTACAAACTCTACAAATAGAATTTTGACAAAATTTTCTGCAGAAATAAAATTTTGACAAAATTTTCTATAGTAATAAAAATTTGACAACATTGTCTATAGAAATAAAGTTTTGGCTAAATTTGCTATAGAAATACAGTTTTAACAAATTGTTCTATAGAACTAAAATTTTGACAAAATTTTCTATAAAAATAAAATTTTGAGAAAAATGTCTATAGAAATAAACTTTTTACAAAATTTTTTACAGAAATAAAATTTTGACAAAATTTTCTACAGAAATGATATTTTGACAAAATTTTCTATAGAAATAAAATTTTGACAAAATTTTCTATAGAAATAAAATTTGTAGAGTTTGTAAGGCTTGAGATCATGTTGTAATCAAACACGGCAACGGACAACGATGGTGTTCGAAATATTGGAAAGAATTTAAAATAAAACAATATAAAAAACTAAGATTTTATTTTTTTTTATTACAACATGAACCCAAGCCTTACAAACTCTACAAATAGAATTTTGACAAAATTTTCTGCAGAAATAAAATTTTGACAAAATTTTCTATAGTAATAAAAATTTGACAACATTTTCTATAGAAATAAAATTTTGGCTAAATTTGCTATAGAAATACAATTTTAACAAATTGTTCTATAGAACTAAAATTTTGACAAAATTTTCTATAAAAATAAAATTTTGAGAAAAATGTCTATAGAAATAAACTTTTTACAAAATTTTTTACAGAAATAAAATTTTGACAAAATTTTCTACAGAAATGATATTTTGACAAAATTTTCTATAGAAATAAAATTTTGACAAAATTTTCTATAGAAATAAAATTTTGACAAAAGTTTCTATAGAAATAAAATTTTGACAAAATTTTCTATAGAAATAAAATTTTGACAAAAGTTTCTATTGAAATAAATGCTTTTACCATGTATGTGTACATGAAGGCTTATTGGTTGATGATAGTGATGAGAAAGGAATCATGATATATCTCCATACACACACCCCCTTATACCTACAGTATAGAAGTAAAATTTTGATAAAATTTTCTATAGAACTAAAATTTTGGCAAAATTTTCTATAGAATTAAATTATTAAAAAATTTTCTATAAAAATAAAATTTTGACAAAATTTTGTATAAAAATAAAATTTTGACAAAATTTTTTACAGAACAAAATTTTTTTTTTGTGACAATATCTTCAAAAAAAAAAAATTGACAAAATTTTTTATAGGAATAAAATTTTGACAAAATTTTCTGTAGAAATAAAATTTTGACAACATTTTCTATAAAAATAAAATTTTGACAAAATTTTCTTTAGACATAAAAATCCTGACAAAATTTTCTATAGAAATAAAATTTTGACAAAATTGTTTATTGAAGTTAAATTTTGATAAAATTTTCAGTATAAATAAAATGTTGAGAAAATTTTCTATTGAAATAAAAGTTTGACAATATTTTCTATAGAAATAAAATTTGGACAAAATTTTCTATATAAATAAAATTTTCGAAAAATTTTCTATATAAATAATATTTTGCAAAAATTTTCTATAGAAAAACCAATTTGACAAAATGTTCTATAAAAAAATGTAGACAAAATTTTTTATAGGAATAAAATTTCGACAGAATTTTCATTAAAAATAAAATTTTGATAATATTTTCTATAAAAATAAAATTTGTGTTGTTGTTTTTGATTTCAACTTAAAACCATGCATTGACTAAACTACAAGTGAAGCTTAACCAACAGAGGAAAAGAATGTTGTCAAATTTATTTGGGCAAAGCCTTATAGACTGCAAGATGGTTGGATGGACGCACGTTTCGGAATTACCACATTCCTCATCAGCATTCTCTACTTGCAGCAAAACTATCAACCAATTATCAGAATAATTTCAGGCAGTTCACTAAACCCAACAATGAACCACAATAAATAAAATTTTGACAAAATTTTCTATAGAGATAAAATTGTGACAAAATTTTCCACAGAAATAAAATTTTGACAAAATTTTCTGTAGAAATAAAATTGTGACAAAATTTTCTATAAAAATAAAATTTTGACAAAATTTTCTTTAGACACAAAAATCCTGAAAAAATTTTCTATAGAAATAAAATTTTGACAAAATTTTTTATTGAAGTCAAATTTTTATAAAATTTTCAATATAAATAAAATGCTGACAAAATTTTCTATTGAAATAAAAGTTTGACAAAATCTTCGAGAGAAATAAAATTGTGATATAATCTTGTGGTAAAAATGTCTCCAAATTTTGTAAATTATTTTTGACTCGATTGGCTTCCGTGTCAGGAAGCCAAATCTGGGGATCGTTCCCATCCACAAAGAAATATCACCAATTTGGGGGGAAATTTCCAGTACTGGCAACACTGGCTATACTAGCAATCATCCACCATCCAATGGATTGCTAAGAATTATTGAAGCATCCATTAGAAAAAAACCTTCATTTATTTCATGTTTCATCTTAACATCAACGTGTTGAAGTTTATAAAGGGCAAATAACACATTTCATATATCAAAGTGATGAAGACGTTGTCTATAAAATGTTATTTTTATATAAAAAGGGGAAACCAAACGGGGAAAAGTCTTTGTGAAATAAATGTTTTTGTAAAGAATTATGTTCGATTAGTGGCGGAGTTCTTTTTTTGTGAGCTAGTTGTGTTGTAAATATTGTGTCAATGTAGACAGGTCGTATTTCTATTCCAGCTTCTTAATGACTTCATGACTCTTGGTTTTTTTCTCCGGAGTAGAAAACATGAAATATACTTTATAATCGATACTAAATCTAAATTTTGTAGTTTTTTTGTGGCATTTCATTTTCATGCCCTCAGTTTAGCTGGTATAATATTAAACGTAATTTTTTTATACCTTCCATCATAGGAAGGGTATATAATAAGTTTGTCATTCTGCTTGTAATACATTGACATATTAATTTCCTACCATACAAAGTATAATGATGAATTTCTAAGATGATCTAACGATGTCGTCCTGTCTGTCTGTATGTTGTAGATTAGTTTTTTAGTCGAGCAAGCAGCTCAAGTTCGAAATGGGCTTTAAGCGATATACGGTGTGATATAGCCCACCTATAAACCGATCCCCCGATTTGATTTTTTGTAAACATGGAAACAGGGCCTTTAATCCGATTTATTTGAAACTTAAACTCTAGACATATTTTTATTGTTAAAGGTTGCTACCACCCTTAATTCAACCAAAAATATATAATTTTTACTCCAATGTAGACCCTCAATTTATATTCTCTTATAGTTATTACATACATCAAAATGTCTGGGAAAATCAGCATCATTCATATAATCAACGGTATTCACAACCCGCATAAAAACCGATATTTGCATTCTTATCATAAACGACGATATCAACGTTATTGGTATAACCACATTTACATATTTGGTATTTATAAAGAACAAGCTTAAAATGAGTTTTACTACTACCATGTTGAGATGTTCAAACCAATGTAGGCTAAATCAACAATTATAATTCTTCAGCATTAAATTTGATTAGAGGGTGGACATCCTTCCTTTCCTTTTCAGGAAAGAAATTCTTTACTAGAAATATTTCGACAGACTGTGTATAGAATATTTTGTCAAAATTTTATTTCTATAGAAAATTTTGTCAAAATTTTATTTCTATAGAAAATTTTGTCAAAATTTTCTTTCGATATGTCAAAATTTTATTTCTATAGAAGATTTTGTCAAAATTTTATTTCTATAGGAAATATTGTCAAAATTTAATTTCTATGGAAATTGTTATTAAAATTTTATATCTATAGAAAATTTTGTAAAAATTTTACTTCTACAATAAATTTGGCAACATTTTATTTCTATAAAAAATTTTGTCAACATTTTATTTCGTATTTTTGTCATATTTTATGAGTATTCTGATTATTTATTTTGCTCGGCTTTAGACTATAGAAACAATTTATTATTGATTTGTTTTAATATTATTTGCAATAGTGCCACTAACCATCTTCTAGGATTTTGTGTACTGCTGTTGTGTGTACTGGCCTTAACCGAAATTTTGGAAATAAATAGTGAAACAAATCAATAATCGATTACATCTATGACATCAAGCCGAACAAAATAAATAATAGAAATTAAATAATAGAAATTTACTATAGAAATAAAATTTTGACAAAAGTTTCTATTGAAATAAATGCTTTCATCATGTATGTGTACATGAGGGCTTATGATTGATGATAGTGATGAGAAAGGAACTTCATCAAATATCAAAAACATATAAAAATTCATGATATATCTCCATACACACACGCCCTTATACATACAGTATAGAAGTAAAATTTTGACAAAATTTTCTACAGAAAAAAAAATTTGACAACATTTTATATAGAAAAAAAAATTAACAATATCTTCAAAAGAAACAAGTATATACGGCCGTAAGTTCGGCCAGGCCGAAGCTTATGTACCCTCCATCATGGATTGCGTAGAAACTTCTTCTAAACACTGCCATCCACAATCGAATTACTTAAGTTGCGGTAACGCTTGCCGATGGCAAGGTATCTTAAAACCCCCTAACACCATCTTCTAAATTGTATGTAAGTCCATACGTGATATATATTAAATCAAACAAGTATATACGGCCGTAAGTTCGGCCAGGCCGAAGCTTATGTACCCTCCATCATGGATTGCGTAGAAACTTCTTCTAAACACTGCCACCCACAATCGAATTACTTAAGTTGCGGTAATGCTTGCCGATGGCAAAGTATCTTAAAACCTCCTAACACCATCTTCTAAATTGTATGTAAGTCCATACGTGGTATATATTAAATAAAAAAAGATCGATCCAATACGTATATAATTCAGTTTGACAAAGTAGACATAAAATTTTGACAAAATTTTCTACAGAAATAAAATTTTAACAAAATTTTCTATAGAAATAAAATTTTCACAAAATTTTCTATAGAAATAAACATTTTCACAAAATTTTCTCTAGAAATAAAATTTTGACAAATTTTTCTATAGAAATAAAATTTTGGTAGATTATTTTTGGCTCTAGTGGCAACCATAATTATGAACCGATATGGACCAATTTTTGTGTGATTGGACCAATTTTGGTATGGTTGTTAGCGACCATATACTAACACCACGTTCCTAATTTGAACCGGATCGGATGAATTTTGCTCCTCCAAGAGGCTCCGGAGGTCAAATCTGGAGAACGTTTTATATGGGGGCTATATATAATTATGGACCGATATGGACCAATTCTGCCACGGTGGTTAAAGATCATATACTAACACCATGTTCCAAATTACAACCGGATTGGATGAAATTTGCTTCTCTTGGAGACTTCGCAAGCCAAATCTGGGGATCGGTTTATATGGGGGCTATATATAATTATGACCCGATGTGGACCAATTTTTGCATGGTTGTTAGAGACCATATACCAATATAATGTACCAAATTTCAGGCGGATCGGATGAAATTTGCTTCTCTTTGAGGCTCCGCAACCCAAATCTGGGGATCGGTTTATATGGGCGCTATATATAATTATGGACCGATGTGGACCAATTTTTGCATGGTTGTTAGAGACCATATACCAACATCATGTACCAAATTTCAGCCGGATCGGATGAAAGTTGCTTCTCTTTGAGGCTCCGCAAGCCAAATATGGGGATCGGTTTATATGGGGGCTATATATAATTATGGACCGATGTGGACCAATTTTTGCATGATTGTTAGAGACCATATACCAACACCATGTACCAAATTTCAGCCGGATCGGATGAAATTTTCTTCTCTTTGAGGCTCCACAAGCCAAATCTGGGGATCGGTTTATATGGGGACTATATATAATTATGGACCGATGTGAACCAATTTTTGCACAGTTCTTAGCGACCATATACCAACACCATGTACCAAATTTCAGCCGGATCGGATGAAATTTGCATGGTTATTAGAGACCATATACCAACACCATATACCAAATTTCAGCCGGATCGGATGAAATATGCTTCTGTTAGAGGCTCCACAAGCCAAATCTGAGAGTCCTTTTATATGGGGGCTATACGTAAAAGTGGACCGATATGGCCCATTTTCAATACCATCCGACCTACATCGATAACAACTACTTGTGCCAAGTTTCAAGTCGATAGCTTGTTTCGTTCGGAAGTTAGCGTGATTTCAACAGACGGTCGGACGGACGGACGGACATGCTTAGATCGACTCAGAATTTTACCACGGCCCAGAATATATATACTTTATGGGGTCTTAGAGCAATATTTCGATGTGTTACAAACGGAATGACAAAGTTAATATACCCCCATCCAATGATGGAGGGTATAAAAAAAAATTAACAATATCTTCAAAAGAAAAAAAATGTTGACAAAAATTTTATAGAAAAAAAATTAACAATATCTTCAAAAGAAAAAAATGTTGACAAAAATTTTTATAGGAGTAAAATTTTGACAAAATTTTCTATAAAAATAAAATTGTGACAAATTTTTCTATAAAAATAAAATTTTAACAAAATTTTCTTTAGACATAAAATTCTGACAAATTTTTCTATAGAAATAAAATTTTGACAAACATTTTTTATTGAAATCAAATTTTGATAAAATTTTCTATATAAATAAAATGTTGACAAAGTTTTCTATTGAAATAAAAGTTTGACAATATTTTCTATAGAAATAAAATTTTGACAAAATTTTCTATATAAATAAAATTTTTGAAAAATTTTCTATGTCAAAACTTTATTCATATAGAAAATTTTGTCAAATTTTTATTTCTATAGAAAATTTTGTCAAAATTTTTTTCTATGGAAAATGTTGTCAACATTTAATTTCTATAGAAAATTTTGTCAAAATTTTACTTCTATAATAAATTTGGCAATATTTTATTTCTATAGAAAATTTTGTCAACATTTTATTTCGTATTTTTGTCATATTTTATGAGTATTCTGATTATTTATTTTGCCTGGCTTTAGACCATACACTGAAAAAAAAGCATACTCGGTTCCAAAGATTTTGTCTTTACTTTAAAAAATTTGGTATTGATTCCACTTTTAAGACACAATTCTCTTTTAAATTTAGGTTTTGTGTACTTGCTTCTAGGAAGCAAATTTTAATTTTTCGCTTTCTCAGCTTTTTTCTTCATATGCTATCAAGGTCCTTTAAAACGAGTTAACGGCAAACTTTATTTTCCATATTTAGACTCGACTTCCAGTAGAAATTATGCTATGTTTGAAGTAAAAAACTTCTTTAAAATAAAGTTGTGAAAAACATGTCCTATATTTGAACGATTTTTTGCTTTGTAGTCAAGATGCAAAAAGACAACAAATTTAAAGCCAATTTCATTAAATTTAAAGAATTTTTCTGAATTATTAAAGTCAAGTTGACCTTTGCCTAAAAATTTTTTCTTTCATGTTAAGATACCCATTTTTAAGTCAAATCACTTAATTATAAGGACAATACGACTTCATTGAAAAGTTTATCGACTTTTGGACAAGGAAAATAACTTTATTTTAGAGAAATGCATCTTCTATGCTAAGCAAAATTTGTATTCGTATTTTAAAGACATGAAATCTTTGATCTCACGACAATATTTTTTTCAGTGTAGAAACAATTGATTATTGATTTGTTTTAATATTATTTGCAATAGTGCCACTAACCATCTTCTAGGATTTTGTGTGCTGCAGTTCGTTCCGCAAGTCACTATTCGTTCATAAGATTGTTACTGGCCTTAACCGAAATTTTGGAAATATATATTGAAACAAATCAATAATAAATAATCGAAATTATATTTCTATAAAAATGTAATTTTTTGCTGGATTATAAAAAAATGTAATTTTTTTATAATCCAGCAAAAAAAAATTGGAAGTTGTTCCACAATCATTTCTTTTAAAGTCCATCCCAGAATCCCCCATCGAGTTTTTTCAACTTCCGATGCAGTCCTTTTGGACAAGTCCACAAACATTTCTTCTAAAGCGCATCGTGGGATCCCCCAATGATTTTTTTCCACTTCCGATGCAGTCCTTTTGGACAAGTGCGCAAACATTTCTTCTAAAGCGTATCTTGGGATCCCCCAATGATTTTTTTCTACTTCCGATGCAGTCCTTGTGGACAAGTATTAGAAAGAACGCAATCAGGCTACTTTAAGTGCAAATTTTGGACAATTAAATTTTACAAAAAAATAGAAAAATAATAAAAAATTAAAAGAATAGAAAATTAATAAAAAAGTAAAAAAAAATAATTAAAAAAAAATTAATTTCATTCCCGCAGGGATTTGAACCTGTGCCGTTTGACTTTTTCGCTTCCATCGTAGTTCTTTTGAGAAAGTTTTGCAAATTACGAGAATTTTTAATTTTTTTTGTCGATTTTTAATAGAAAAAATATATTTATACGAAAATATATGCCGAAAATAAAAAATAAAAATAATTTTTTAGACAAATATTTGATAAAAAAATAGCCGCTGGTGAGATTTGAACCTGCGTTTCTTAGTTTTTCGTTCATACTAATAAAGAACATCTCGAGAAGCAATTAGAATGTTATTCCTTGGTGTCGTATTACGATCATATCACAAACATTTGAATTGACCTTTCGACGCTTTATGTTCAATGGTGTTTGTGGCTGAGTGTGCTAAGGCGTTCTGTTATGGTGCCAGCAAACGTAGGTTCAACCCCTGGTCGGAGCGAAAAAGTTTTTCGAATTGTAAAAATTAGATAATAGGAAAATAATTGTGTAATAAAACATATGGATAAAAAAAAGTGAAATTGGTTGAAAAAAATTGTTTTTTTTTTCGCTTTTTAAATTCCTTCATTCAAATTAACTTCCAGGGCACAACTTCTAAAGCAATGCAAAGGATCCAAAAAGGGAATACTTCCGTCCTATGACAAGCCCATGTAAAATTCATTGGAGATGATCCAAGTTTGCACTACTTCCGGATCACAGATTGGGGATCCAAACTACTTTTTTGGAAGCTCTTTTTTTGCTGGGAAGTTAGTGTATATGTTTGCAACACCCAAAAGGAGACGAGATAGACACATGGTGTCTTTGGAAAACGTCTGTCTGTCCGTGAACACGTCTGTCCGTGAACACATTTTTGTAATCAAAGTCTAGGTCGCAGTTTTAATCCAATCGACTTCAAATTTGACACAAGTAAGTGTTTTGGCTCAGAATAGAACCCTATTGATTTTGATAGAAATCGGTTCAGATTTAAATATAGCTCCCATTTATACATTTCGCCCGATATGGACTTATATGGCCCCAGAAGCCAGAGTTTTACCCTAATTTGCTTAAAATTTTGCAAGAAGAACAATTAGTACTATAGTCAAGTGCAGCGTTGCCAATTTAGCTTTTTTCCCGCTAGATTTGGCTTTTTTGAAGACGTTTAGCGGGGAAAAAATGCATTTAGTTTTTAGCTTTTTTTCTGGCTTTTTTCATGACCCTTTTAGCTAATTTTGGCTTTTTTTATTTTCGACATGTTCCTATTGAAATATGGATAAAACTTCGTTTTTATCTAAGCCTTGCTGCCAGAATAAGGTTTTCCACATATTTCAATTCCTTATATAAACTGTCAGTAAATTATTAGGAATATTAGCATTTGACTCGTTTATCCTTTTTATGTTATTATAATTTGGTTATAATAACATTTGTGAATTTCTCTTCTTCAATAGCCGATAAATTCTTTTTATACTTATAGTTAAGTGATTCAACTTAAAAATGGGTATTTTTTCATGAAAGAAGGCTAGGGTCAATTCTAAAAAATTCTTAAAATTAATGAAATAGTCTTTAAATGTGTGGAGTTTTTGTATCTTGACCACAAACCAAAATAGCGTTCAAAAATAGAAGAGGTTTTTCAACATTTTATTTTAAAAACGTATACATAGAATAATTTCTACTTAAAGTCGAGTCTGAATTTGGAAATTTAAGTTGTCGTTAGCACGTTTTTAAAGCACTGTGATAGCTCATGAAGAAAAAGCTGAAAAAACGAATAAATTCAAATTTGACTCGGAATCAATACCAAAATCATTAGTGTACAAAATCTTTGGAACCGAACATAGAAATAATTAAGGAAATAAAGTTTTGAATGTGGTATTATTTTTTTTAACATCAAAAAAATGCAATGAAAAAATTCGTAGTGATAGGATCAAAACAAATCTGCTATATATTAATGGAATGGATTTACATTTACGAAAATTAGACAACAATAGGTTTGTATGGGAAATTTGCGAATAAAAGTTATTCAATATAAACTTGCAAGACAGTTAGAATGGGTTTAATTCTCTTGGGTAAAATTAGGAGAAGTGTATACACAAAATTTTTTTTTTCTGATTCAATCACGAAATTAGTTGATCCAATTAATTTTTAATTGAAATGTCTTCAATCACAGAAATGATAGTATTAATTTAAAAAGTTAATTGAAGGTCAATTAAAAAGTTAATTGATCCAATTAAAAAATAATTAATTGATACTATTATTTTTGTGATTGATTTTTGTTTCAATTAAAAAATTTGTTGAATCAGTTAAATTTTTAATTGAATATTTTTTAAAACTCAATTAAAATTTTAATTGGAAAAATGTTCGTGAAATTTTTTTGTGTATACACGTTTACGAATTTATCATTAATTCAGTTAAAACGAAATATACCCAGCAAAAACTAGGTAACCACATCCCATTACAATTGACATTACCAGGAGTAAAGCTGTCATTACACGTTGCATTACATTGCGGCGAGTTATAATGACTAGCTTGTAATGACAAAAATAAATACTTCTCGGTAATTTTCGAATTGTTATTCTCAAATTTTTAGGCAGTTGTAGTTAATATAATTACTCACATAATCGAGCACTTACATACAAAATCAAAAAGAATATGTAATGTAACGGTAATTCTGAAGATTTTTCCGTTAAGAATTTTTTGTCACAAATATTTCATAATAATTTCAACATGTTTAATGACATTATCATATTATGTTTTAAATAAATGCTTTCTTATACCTCATTGACATTACACTACCAAAATGCGCTTAAACTAAATTTCAAATGCCATTTGCCTTATAAAAAAGAGACTTAAAATCCACTTTTAGTAGATTTCGAAACTTATGTGAATTGGGTATTGGTTATATTATAACGTAATTCACGAATCCAACTCCCTTAAACAACCTACATTTATTTCTATTTTAAGTGTGACATTAATTTGAGTGTAATCTTATTTAGATTATTTATTAGATTTTTTGTTTATTTATACAATATTCTATTTCTATTCAAGTAGTTCTCCTATTACAGCACCACCATATTTTCATCCATTGTAATCGGCGATAGAAATCAATATTTTCGAGATTTGGTTTCCTGAGACAATAAGTGGCTATTTTGCAAGCTTTGGTGTATCTACGAATAAGTCATTACATATTAGGTGATTATATGCTTTAAATGCACTACTTATTTTATGGTCGAAAGTATGCCTGGGGAGAAGTACTTTCCTCCTAGGACATGCGTATGTAAATGTAATCCGAAGCGATGCCAAATAATAAGTGGTTATTAATTTTTAAATAGGCTTACCTACAAGATTACCGGGTAATGAGAGTTTTTGCTGGGTATTGATATTTTCTTATGCAGTTCTATGTGACATTGTGCAATATATCGCACATTGGACTTGTTGATGATTAACCAGCTGACAATTGCAAGTTTACTGGGAAAAATGTTTTTACTAGGAAATATAAACGAAGGACTTCCAGTAAAAATTTGTGATAGTAATCAAAATGTATCGAGTATGCAAACAGAGCTAATATGACTTACATTTTCTTACAGTCTCACAGAAATTGAATTAAAATGAATACAATTAAAATAATATGCATTTTAAGTGAAATAAAGCCTTTAAGTTTGTTAAATTTCAATCAAAAATGTGACTTTTGATACAAAACATTTTAGCCTTTTTTCCAGCTATTTTTTAAAATGTTTTAGCTTTTTTTGGCTAGTTTTTTGGACAAATCTAGCGGTTTTTTGTGATCCCAGAAGCCAGAGTTTTACCCCAATTCGGTTGAAATTTTGAGCTAGGAGTACAATTAGTGTACCCAATTTTATTGAAATCGGTTCAGATTTAGATATAGCTCCCATATATATGTTTTACTGATTTCGACAAAAATGGTCAAAATGCCAACATTTTCCTTGTAAAATCCCCACTACTTAGTCGAAAAGTTGTAAAAATTACTGTAAGTTTCCTAAACATCTAATACAAATATATAGAGTGAAAAATCATAAATAAACTTTTGCTAAGTTTCCTTAAAATTGCTTCAGATTTAAAAACCTTTATATATAGCCCCCAACACATTTACGGATGCGATATGGTATCAAAAATTTAGATCTAAAAAGTGGTGCAGGGTATAATATAGTCGGCTCCGCCCGACTTTAGCCTTTCCTTACTTGTTTCTATAGACAACTAGCGTAACCCGGCCCGCTTCGCTGCGCCTTCCGAAGCGTATTTGGAGGAACATTTTGCATTAACTTAGTCAACTATATCCTTCGTGCTGAAAACGAAAAGATTTCAATTCTTTTAAACAAATCGGACTACTTGATGTTTCGTTTATAGGTACAAATACGGCGGGAGAGGGTGTACCCTTTCCTCCAAATTTTTTTAATAATGTTCTGTATTCAAGTAGTTGGACAATCTTCTATATTTCTTGTGAATTTTAAGTGGGGTTTGTCAAGGATAGGTATCCTTCTCCTCAACATATCTGAAAATTAAGCACTATATTATAATAACATACAAAGAATTACTGTTTCCCATCCAATAAATCGGAAAAAGCAAAAGTAGTAAAAAATTTTACCACATTAACATTTGCTAAAATGTTGGAAAATGATGCACCCTCTACGTTGGCTGCCAATTTCATGTAAATTTAAGTTCTTTACTAAAAAGACGTCTGGCAGAAGCCTGTGCAAAAATCATAAAATTATGTACCGAGTTCCCATTTACGGACAACCCTCTACTTTCAATTTAAGAAAAAAAAAACGGACAAAAGGGAACCCTCTCCCCACCTTCGCTCCACTCCGACCTGATATCGGACTATCACGTACCCTATATTAATTTCGCAACTAATCAATGGTCCCTATAAATTCTATCGAAGTAAATCGATAAAGTTTATTTCAATTTTCCCCTTCCCCAACCAGATATCGAAAACTCATATACTAATTTAAAAATTATGTATAAATTTAATCACCTCCTGCCACGTCCCTGTAAATTTCAAGTAGATCGGAGATGTTTAAATTGTGCTCTATTGCTTTAAAGGGACGTCACTTTCCCCGATACAATATCGACACGCCTAACCTTCCCTGAAAATTCTTGAAACTTGCCTTCCAGTGTGGGGCAAGGAAGGTTGCCTCTTCGTTCTGCTTTTGTAAATTTCAAGAAAAATTTTTTTTTGTAGTTTTAGAGGAGGACCTCCTCCCCGACCAAATGTCGAAAAGCGTATCTTTTGTAAACGTCCCAGAAAATGTCAATCAAATTATAAGCCTAAAGGGGCGGCCTCTCTTCCGTCCAAATATCACAAAATCAGGTATCAACTATTACGGTTGACGGAGGTTACGATCTCTCCCCAGTCCTCTGTAAATTTCAAGTAACTCGGTAAAGTTTAATTGTTTCTCTGTATGTACTTAAGAGAAGCGGATGTCTCCCTACGCCCTTTTATTTTTATTAAAAAATCAGGAACCTGATATAAATTTCGTAACCCATGTTTTCTGTAAAATTTCAGTCGGGGGAGTTTAGTTTTGTTTGAATTTTCAAAAAAAAAAAAAACAAAATTTTGGCAAAGGGGTGGTCCCCCTCCCCGACCAAATATCGAAAAATAATGTAGCGGATTTTTGTCTACATGGCAACCCCAACATTCAATGAACATTTCAAGCAAATCGCATAATTTTGTTCCAAGTTTCAAAAAGTAGGGCAAGGGGGAGGTCCCCCTCCCCATCCACATATGAAATCATCGGGTACCCCATATTAATTCCATAACCTCACCACATGTTCTCTGTAAATCTCAGATAATTTAGAGAATTTTAGTTTTTTCACTGTACTTTAAAAAAAGTCGAACAAAGGAGAGGCCCCCCTCCGTCACCAAATATCGAAATAAAAAGTAGCGGATCTTTGTCTAGATGCCAACCCCAATCTTCAACGAAAATTTCAACCAAATCGGTCAACTTTGGTCCAATTTTCAAAAAGTCCGACAAAGGGGAGGTCCCCCTCCGCGACCAGGTGTCAAAAAATGAGGTACCCTATTTTCACCACATGAACGCCCCCTACGATCTCTGAAAGTTTCAAGTAAATCGGTTCAGCCGTTTCGGAACCAACTCGGAACATACTAACAAACAAACAAATAAACAAACATAGATTGAATTTTATATATATAGATTTTGTCAAAATTTTATTTCTATGAAAAATTCTTTGACAATTTTATTCCGATAGACAATTTTGTCAAAATTGTATTTCTGTAGAAAATATTATCAAAATTTTATTTCAATGGAAAATTTTGTCAACATTTTATTTCTAAAGCAAAATTTTGTCAAAACTTTATTCATATCGAAAATTTTGTCAACATTTTATTTATATAGAAAATTTTGTCAAAATTTTATTTATATGTTAAATTTTGTCAAAATTTTATTTCTATAGAAAATTTTGTCATATTTTGTCAATTTTTTTTTAAGTAGAAAATTTTGTCAAAAAAGAAAAAGAAGAGGAGGCACGCTCAAAATAAACCCAGCCATGTGAATTCAAATCGATGATTTGACAGTGGCATAGGAAAAGAGATATGTTTGTTTCGAATTTATTTCGGCAAAAGCCGGCTATCAATGTAAAACCTTTTTTTCGGAGGGTTCAAGTGTGGTTTTTGTTGGGTTTAATAAACTGCCTGAATTTATTCTGATAATTGGTTGATAGTTTTGCTGCAAGTAGAGGATGCTGATGAGGAATGTGGTAATTCCGAAACGTGCGTCCATCCAACCATCTTGCAGTCTATAGGGCTTTGCCCAAATAAATTTGACAAACATTCTTTTCCTCTGTTGGTTAAGCTACTCTTGTAGTTTAGTCAATGTATGGTTTTAAGCTGAAATAAAAAACAACAACAATGCTTAAAGAACAAAACCAACAATAACAAAACAAAACAAATGGAAAAAGAAGAGGAGGCACGCTCAAAATAAACCCAGCCATGTGAATTCAAATCGATGATTTGACAGTGGCATAGGAAAAGAGATATGTTTGTTTCGAATTTATTTTGGCAAAAGCCGGCTATCAATGTAAAACCTTTTTTTCGGAGGGTTCAAGTGTGGTTTTTGTTGGGTTTAATAAACTGCCTGAATTTATTCTGATAATTGGTTGATAGTTTTGCTGCAAGTAGAGGATGCTGATGAGGAATGTGGTAATTCCGAAACGTGCGTCCATCCAACCATCTTGCAGTCTATAGGGCTTTGCCCAAATAAATTTGACAAACATTCTTTTCCTCTGTTGGTTAAGCTACTCTTGTAGTTTAGTCAATGTATGGTTTTAAGCTGAAATAAAAAACAACAACAATGCTTAAAGAACAAAACCAACAATAACAAAACAAAACAAATGGAAAAAGAAGAGGAGGCACGCTCAAAATAAACCCAGCCATGTGAATTCAAATCGATGATTTGACAGTGGCATAGGAAAAGAGATATGTTTGTTTCGAATTTATTTCGGCAAAAGCCGGCTATCAATGTAAAACCTTTTTTTCGGAGGGTTCAAGTGTGGTTTTTGTTGGGTTTAATAAACTGCCTGAATTTATTCTGATAATTGGTTGATAGTTTTGCTGCAAGTAGAGGATGCTGATGAGGAATGTGGTAATTCCGAAACGTGCGTCCATCCAACAATCTTGCAGTCTATAGGGCTTTGCCCAAATAAATTTGACAAACATTCTTTTCCTCTGTTGGTTAAGCTACTCTTGTAGTTTAGTCAATGTATGGTTTTAAGCTGAAATAAAAAACAACAACAAAATTTTATTTATATGTCAAATTTTGTCAAAATTTTATTTCTATAGAAAATTTTGTCAAATTTTGTCAATTTTTTTTAAGTAGAAAATTTTGTCAAAATTTTATTTATATGTCAAATTTTTTAAAAATTTTATTTTTATAGAAAATTTTGTCATAATTTTGTCTTTATAGAAAATTTTTACAAAATTTTATTTCTATAGAAAATTTTGTCAAAATTTTATTTCCATGAAAAATGTTGTCAAAATTTTATTTCTATGGAAAATTTTGTCAAAATTTTATTTCTAAGGAAAATTTTGTCAAAATTTTATTTCTATGGAAAATTTTGTCAAAATTTTATTTATATGTCAAATTTTGTCAAAATTTTATTTCTATAGGAAATTTTGTCAAAATTTTATTTTTATAGAAGATGTTTTTTTAAAAATGTTTATTTCTATAGGAAATTTTGTCAAAATTTTATTTCTATAGGAAAATTTGCCAAAACTTTTTTTCTTTTTTATGTCAATTCTTTTTTTCTGTAGAAAATTTTGTCACAATTTTATTTCTATAGAAAAATTTGTCAAAACTTTATTTATGTAGAAAATTTTGTCAAAATTATATTTCAATGGAAATATTTTGTCAAAATTTTATTTCTGTGTCAAATTTTGTCAAAATTTTATTTCTATAAGAAATTTTGTCAAAATTTTATTTCTATGGAAAATTTTGTCAATTTTTTTTTTTAAGTAGAAAATTTTGTCAAAATTTTATTTATATGTCAAATTTTTTAAAAATTTTATATTTATAGAAAATTTTTTCATAATTTTGTTTTTATAGAAAATTTTGACAAAATTTTATTTCTACAGGAAATTTTGACAAAATTTTATTTCTACAGGAAATTTTGTCAAAATTTTATTTCTATAGAAAATTTCGTCAAAATTTTATTTCTGTAGAAAATTTTATCAAAATTTTATTTCCATGAAAAATTTTGTCAAAATTTTATTTCTATACAAAATGTAGTCAAAATTTTATTTCTATAGAAGATGTTTTTTTTTTAATTTTTATCTTTATAGGAAATTTTGTCAAAATTTTATTTCTATAGGAAAATTTTTCAAAATTTTATTTCTATAGAAAATTTTGTCAAATTTTTATTTCTATAGAAAATTTTGTCAAAATTTTATCTCTATAGAAAATTTTGTCAAAATTTTATTTCTAAACAAAATGTTGTCAAAATGTTATTTGTATAGAAGATTTTTTTAATTTTATTTCTATAGAAGATTATTTTAAAAATTGTATTGTTATAAATTTCGTCAAAATTTTAGTTCTGTAGACAGTTTTGTTAAAATTTCAAGTCTATAGAAAATTATGTCAATATGTTAGTTTTTAGAATTTTTTTTTTCAAAATTGCAATTCTATAGAAAATTTTTTCAAACCTCTCTTTCTATAGAAAATGTGGTCAAAAATTTATTATTAATTTTGATGATATATTTTTCTGTTTACCATTTTATGTGTCTGCTCGTAATTTAGATTTAAAATTCGTAAACATACCACAGCGACTTAACAAATTCGTGATATGATATTATAGCTATCATATGCACAAGTCTGAAATATCCTCTACTGTTGGACTTCTACGAGAGTATCACAGTCGCATTTATTTGAGTATGACTTTGTTTGTTTTGTTTTTTTTTTTTTTATACCCTTCACCATAGGATGAGGGTATATTAACCAGGGATCCGGAGCGGAGCGGAGCGTGGAGCGGAGCGGAGCAAGCCCTTTTTTTGCCGGAGCGGAGCGGGAGCGGTATTTTTAAAATCCGGAGCGGAGCGGGAGCGGAGCGGTTTCCAAATGAAAAACCGCTCCGCTCCGAATAAAATATTACTTGAATGAAATGTGTAACTTTGAAATTCCACTGTGTAGGTAATTTCAAATTTAGCTAGTACTTAGCGTAGTGTGAGTAAACGTTTAAAATGTGCGATATGTATTTTTGTACGTACGTACATTGGAGAAAACACAACGTGTTTTTTAGTAATTGTTTTCAAAAACGGCAAATGTCAAAATATATATCTAGTATGTGTTGTAAAAGTAACAACAGTACTTTCGATCAATTTCATCCCGTATTACTACAAAGATGTTTGTAATGAACGTCAAATAAATGCAATTAAACGATCTTATTTATATTTAATTTTTAGTTTTCTACACTGAAAAAAATATTGTCGTGAAGTCAAAGATTCCATGTCCTTAGAATAAGAATGCAAATTTTGCTTAACATGGAAGACGCATTTCTCTAAAATAAAGTTTTTTTTCTTGTCCAAAAGGCAATAAACTTTTGAATGAAGTTGTAATGTCCTTATAATTAAGTGATTTTACTTAAAAATGTGTATCATAACATGAAAGATACAATTTTTGAGGTAAGGTCAACGTGACTTTAATAATTAAGAAAAATTCTTTAAAATTAATAAAATTGTCTTTAAATTTGTTTCCTTTTTGCATCTTGCCTACAAAGCAAAAAATCGTTAAAAAATAAGACATGTTTTTCAACACTTTATTTTAAAGACGCTTTTTACTTGAAACATAGCATAATTTCTACTGGAAGTCGAGTCTTAATATGGAAAAAAAATAACTCGTTAACTCCTTTTTAAAGGATTTTGATAACAACTGACGAAAAAAAATCTAAAAAAAATAAAAATTAACATTTGCTTCCTAGAAGCAAGTACATAACCCCCAAATTTAAAAGAGAATTAAGTCTTTAAAGTATCCTTACTTGTATTCTCCGCTTCTTTGGCTCGGAATTAATACCCAAACTTTTAAAGTAAAGACAAAATCTTTGGAACCGGGCATGCTTTTTTTCAGTGTAAGGACATTCATATTTGCTTTACTATTGTACTATATCCTAGCATTCTCTTATTTCTGATATTAGTTCTCGAAAATTTAATTAAAATTATGGATAGTTTCAATTTTGATTGAAAAATGTGCGCATATACATTTATTATACAATAAAGGAGAAAAAAACGAAATTAGGTAACACTAGATCTGAGTAAGAATATTCGTAGGTATACCACGGACTGATGTCGATGGAGGTTGTTGCAAACATAAACATACACACACACATTACAAATATAACAAAACCTCTTCTCTACGTCTGTTGGAAAACAAAAAAAACTTTCGGAGAGTAGTTACTTCTACTCTGTGTATAGACTTTCAATTCCAATCAGCGTTGCCGTTTTGGTCCGATCGGACCAAAATTGGTCCAAAAGATTTCTAATTTTTAAATTTAGTCCGATGGTCAGACCAAACAGAATTTGGTCCATTTTGGTCCATTTTCATAAATTTGGTTTCTATCACATATTAAATAGTAGATGGTGCACCGCAAAGAATATTGTCGGGAGGCCAAATATTTCACATGCTTAAAATACGAATACGAATTTTGTTTAGAATAGAAGACGTATTTCTCTGAAAGAAAGTTTTTCCTTGTCTAAAAGTCTCTAAACTTTTCAATGAAGTCTGTTTGTCCTTATAGCTAAGTGATTCGACATAAAAATGTGTATCCTAACATGAATGCAAATTTCGTTTTAATGAAGTCAAAATGGATTTAATATTTCTGAAAAAATCTTCAAAATTAATAAAATATTTCAACACATTGTTTTAAAGTCATTATACCCTAAACCACATAGTGGTTAGGGTATAATAAGTTTGATCTGTCAAAAAATGTGCCTACAAGAAATATTGATTTTAGACCCCATAAAATATATACCGATCGACTCAGAATCACCTCCTGAGTCGATCTAGCGCTTGGCGTCCGTCCGTCCATCCGTCCGTCTGTCCATGTATTTGTTGTTCACAGGATTTCGGTCGCAATTATTAACCGATTTTGATGAAATTTGGTACAGGGAGTTTTTTTGGGCACAAGGACGATCGTTATTGAATTTGGAAGAAATCGGATCAAATTTAGATATAGCTCCCATATATATGTATGTTTTTTGTTTAATATATACCCCTTATGGACTAACTTACAATTTAGCAGACAGTGTTAAAAAGTTTTACGATACCTTGCCATTGGCAAGTGTTATCGCAACCCAAGTAATTCGTTTGTGGATGACAGCCTTTAGTAGAAGTTCCTACGCAATCCATGGTGGAGGGTACATAAGATTCGGCCTGGCCGAACTTACGGCCGTATATACTTGTTTTGTATTAGCATAAATGGTGACAACAGTGTTCTCTCACGCACGTATACATATGCATACATGCTTCGCTTGTAGAGTCTCTGGAGAGGGGTAATATATTCATTTTAAAATACAACATATATATGAACTGAGACAACTTATGTTAGAAGAGAAAACATGCTTAGAGAATGCACAGTGATTTGACACAGTGGAAGAGAGAATGGTACCCAGCAAAAAAAAAATTGGAAGTTGATCCACAAACATTTCCTTTAAAGCGCATCCCGGAATCCCCCATCAATTTTTTCCACTTCCGATGCATTCCTTTTGAACAAGTCTTACAAAGAACGGAATAAGGCCGTTTTAAGTGAAAATTAACATTTGGGACAATTATATTCTGCAAAAAAGAATAGAATATCAATAAAAAAGTAAAAAATAATAAAAAAAAAAACAAATAGGTCAAGTAGAAATTCGGGCGGGGCCGACTATATCATACCCTAAGCCACTCCTACTGAATTAGTAAACATAAGCATTTGTGGGGTAACATTGGTATTGGTTTGAGCGATAAACCGCATTTCCATATTTAAGAACATTAAGGGGTACATTTTTATGGGAGTTTTGGCACAATCTGATCAGGAATGTCTGATATTATATATAGTTGTACCTGAAGTTGATTTTGCACCTACAGAGTTAGTATATAACTAATATTGATACTTATATATGCAATCATAGAAAAAATGCACGGCGTGATATGAGCACGATTCGTTCATGAAAGTGAATCAAGACACATGTGGTTTTAAACTGAGAACAGGCGGTGTCAATCTGACAATGACAAAATGACATCATGCGTTGTCAAAACAACAACCAGCGTTCATGATCTGAAAACGTTTTGGTTACGACTTTATAAACAAAATTAAAAAAGATTTCCGCTAGCGTGACTTGAACCTGTGTTTTCTGCACCATACGCGTTAACAGTCGCCTTAGCACATTGCACCACCGAGGGAGTTGCCATAATAACGTCTAACGATTATTTTAAGACTTTTCATGGAATGCCGTTCATGAAATTGTGAACGCCCGTGGACGAAATTGTGAACATTCCGTTTTGATTCTTTGTGAACGTTTCCGTTCCATTTTGTCACCGTCCGATCATGACTATGGAACGTAATTTGTTCCATTATGTTAGTGTGGGAGCTATATCTAAATTTGATCCCATTGGTTAGTAAATGAGCGCAATCTGAATCGAAATCGGGCGATACGTATATATGGGAACTATATCTAAATTTGTTGCAATAGAGTTCGTATTTGTGTCAAAAAAGCGCCACATACCAAATTTCATCAAAATCGGTTAATAATTGCGACCGGAATCCTCCGAACAACAAATACACGGACGTATAGTGGCAATTCTGACTCGATCGGTATATATTTTATGGGGCCTAAAATCAATATTTCTGGTAGGCACATTTGTTGGCAGATCAAAGTTATTATACCCTGATCACTTTGTGGTTTAGGGTATTAAAAAATGTCGCTTGTGAGATTTGAACCAGCGTTCTTTATCTTTTCATTCATAATAATAAGGAAAATCTCAGCAAGTAGTTAGAATGTCATGCTGTGGTGTCATATTAGGTTCATGTCACAAACGTTTGACATGCTAAGGCGTTCTGTTATGGTGCCAACAGACCCAGGTTCAACCCCTGGTGGAAGCGAAGAAGTTTTTCTATATGTAAAAATTAGATAATAAGAAAATAACAAGTATATACGGCCGTAAGTTCGGCCAGGCCGAAGCTTATGTACCCTCCACCATGGATTGCGTAGAAACTTCTACTGAAGACTGTCATCCACAATCGAATTACTTGGGTTCCAGTAACACTTGCCGATGGCAAGGTATCTTAAAACTTCCCAACACCGTCTTCTAAATTACAAGGTAGTCCATACGTAGTATATATTAAACTAAAAAAGGCCGATTAAATACGTATATAATTAAGTTTAAAGTTTCTATAGAAATAATATTTTGACAACATTTTCTATAGAAGTAAAATTTAGAAAAAAATTTCTATAGAAATAAAATTTGGAAAAAAATTTCTATAGAAATAAAATTTTGACAAAATTTTCTATAGAAATAAAATTTTGACAAAATTTTCTATAGAAATAAAATTTTGACAAAATTTTCTATAGAAATAACATTTTGACAATGTTTTCCATAAAACTAAAATTTTGGTAGATTTTTTTTTTTGGCTCGAGTGGCAACCATGAATATGAACCGATATGGACCGATTTTTGTGTGATTGGGGATCGGCTATATATAAATATAGACCGTTATGGACCAATTTTGGCATGGATATTAGCGGCCTTATACTAACACCACGTTGCAAATTTCTACCGGATCGGATGAATTTTGCTCCTCCAAGAGGCTCCGGAGATCAAATCTGGGGAACGGTTTATATGTGGGCTATATATAATTATGGACCGATATGGACCAATTCTTGCGTGTTTGTTATTGACCACATTCTAACACCATGTTCCAAATTTCAACCGTATCGGATGAATTTTGCTCCTCCAAGAGGCTCCGCAGGACAAATCTGGGAATCGAATTATATTGGGGCTATATATAATTATGGACCGATATGGACCAATTTTTACATGGTCATTAGAGAACATATACCAACACCATGTACCAAATTTCAGCCGGATCGGATGAAATTTTCGTTTCTTAGAGGCTCCGCAAGCCAAATCGGGGGATCGCTTTATATGGGGGCTATATATAATTATGTACCGATGTGGACCAATTTTTGCATGGTCATTAGAGAACATATACCAATACCATGTACCAAATTTCAGCCGAATCGAATGAAATTTGCTTCTCTTAGGGGCTCCACAACCCAAATCGGGGGATCGGTTTATATGGGGGCTATATATAATTATGGACCGATATGGACCAATTTTTGCATGGTTGTTAGAGACCATATACTAACACCATGTACCCAATTTCAGCCGGATCGGATGAAATTTGCTTCTCTTAGAGGCTCCGCAATCCAAATCGGGGGATCGGTTTATATGGGGGCTATATATAATTATGGACCGACATGGACCAATTTTTGCATGGTTGTTAGAGACCATATACTAACACCATGTACCAAATTTCAGCCGGATCGGATGAAATTTGCTTCTCTTAGAGCGATCGCAAGCCAAATTTGGGGGTCCGTTTATATGGGGGCTATTCGAAAAAGTGGACCGATATGGACCAATGTGTGTATGGTTGTTAGAGACCATATACTAACACCATGTACCAAATTTCAGCCGGATCGGATGAAATTTGCTTCTCTTAGAGCAATCGCAAGCCAAATTTGGGGGTCCGTTTATATGGGGGCTATACGTAAAAGTGGCCCATTTGCAATACCATCCGACCTACATCAATAACAACTACTTGTGCCAAGTTTCAAGTCGATAGCTTGTTTCGTTCGGAAGTTAGCGTGATTTCAACAGACGGACGGACGGACATGCTCAGATCGACTCAGAATTTCACCACGATCCAGAATATATATACTTTATGGTGTCTTAGAGCAATATTTCCATGTGTTACAAACGGAATGACAAAGTTAATATACCCCCATCCTATGGTGGAGGGTTTGTTTAGAAGAAGTTTCTACGCAATCCCTGGTGGAGGGTACATAAGCTTCGGCCTGGCCGAGCTTACGGCCGTATATACTTGTTTTAAATTTCTTTATCCAAATGAACTTCCAAGACACAATTTCCGAATCACAAAGTGGAGATCCAAACTACTTTTTTGGAAGCTCTTTTTTTACTGGGTAGCTACAATGTTGGTAGTTGATAGTAATGCTATATTAAGGTGGACATTTTCGAAGCATAAATCGGCATTTAATAATTTTGAGTTAAAATAGCGCCAAAATGCCGATAAATCAGCAAAATTGGAAAGCCTGTTGGGCACTATTTCGGGTTTAGCTCCCCAAAAACAGCTTATTTTAGCGGTTATTTTTGTAAGCTTTTAAACAATAAACGGAGCTGGGATAAATGATGAATCAGGTTGCAATGCATACCAGCCTGTTAAATATAAATATTTCTTCAATGTAATTTGTGTCGATCTATTTTTGATACATCAAAAAAAAAGCTTTTTTGTCTTTCGCTACCACGGTCTTTATTCAACAATTCAATAAATCCTGATTGTCTGCCTCAGCGTATTTAAGTCTTAAGAGAAAATAAGACCGAGGCGTAGACGACACTAACATTTGTGATATTTTTGGCTCTGATTCAGTCAGTTTCAGCTTTAGCGACCTTTACCCAAACAATGATTTTAATTTCAATGTTCCTGTTTGCAAATCAGACTTCATGTGGAATTCATTTGTGGAATACTTACTGCGAGTCGGTGTTGTGTACGAGTATTCAAATGTGTATTTGAATTAAATTAACAATTTGTGAAACGACTATTGTGGTACCCCCAATCACATACTGAATTAAACAAAGGATGCGTTATACATTAAGAAACATTTAGAGAGGAGAAGAGGTGGATAATGAAAATATAACATGAATGTATGGGGCGTTTATTGGTGGTTATTTCAAAGAATACACGTGGAATAGTACCACACACAAACAATACAAGATTAAAGATTTTAAATTAAATTTACTTCTTGAATGTAAATTTTAATCAACCGTGTACGAGTGTCTTAGGTTATGTTGAGTCGTTATCAAGCAAAAGCTGGGTAAAAGAAAAATTCTTTAGAAATAAATTTTTGAAAAAAATTTCCGTAGAAATAACATTTTGACAAAATTTTCAATAGAAATAAAAATTTGATAACATTTCTTATAGAAATAAAAATCTGACCAAATTTTTTGTCGAAAACAAATATTGACAACATTTTCTATAGAAATAAAATTTTGACAAAATTTTCTATAGGAATAAAATTTTAACAAAATTTTTCCTTTAAGGTGGGTATTAAGTTCGAGTTTAGCCGCTAAAATCGTAATGTTTTCATGATTACTTTTCTTTAATAATCCATTTTAAGGAATACAAACTTTGTAACAAAAAAAAAATTTTGTGCCTTTTTATACCCTTCACCACTACTGTGGTACAGGGTATAATAAGTTTGTGCATTTGTATGTAACGCCAAGAAGGAGTAATCATAGACCAACCTTTTAGTATACGGATCGGCTTAGAATTAAATTCTGAGTCGATTTAGCGATGTCCGTCTGTCTGTCTGTCCGTCTGTCTGTCCGTCTGTCTGTCTGTCTGTTGATGTATTTTTGTGTGCAAAGTACAGCTCGCAGTTTTAGTCCGATTGTCCTAAAATTTGGTACAGGGTCCTGTTTCGGCTCAAAGACGATCCCTATTGATTTTGGAAAAAATCGGTTCAGATTTAGATATAGCTGCCATATATATTTGTCACCGATCTGGTCATAATTGGCGTGTATATCAACCGATCTTCCTCAAATTCCGTACATCCGAATATTTTATGAGTCTCGAAAAACTTGCAAAATATCAGCAAAATCGGTTCAGATTTAGATATAGCTCCCATATATAGCTTTCGCCCGATTTACACTCATATGACCACAGAGGCAAATTTTTAACTCCGAATTAGTTGAAATTTTTCATAGGGAGTAGAATTAGCGTTGTAACTATGCGTGCCAAATTTGGTTGAAATCGGTTCAGATTTAGATATATCTCCCATATATACCTTTCGCCCGATTTACACTCATATGACCACAGAGGCCAATTTTTAACTCCGAATTAGTTGAAATTTTGCACAGGGAGTAGAATTAGCATTGTTACTATGCGTGCCAAATTTGGTTGAAATCGGTTCAGATTTGGATATATCTCCCATATATAGCTTTCGCCCGATTTACACTCATATGACCACAGAGGCCAATTTTTAACTCCGATTTAGTTGAAATTTTGCACAGGGAGTAGAATTAGCATTGTAGCTATGCGTGCCAAATTTGGTTGAAATCGGTTCAGATTTAGATATAGCTCCCATATATAGCTTTCGCCCGATTTACACTCATATGTCCACAGAGGCCAATTTTTAACTCCGATTTGGTTGAAATTTTGCACAGGGAGGAGAATAAGCATTGTTGCTATGCGTGCCAAATTTGGTTGAAATCGGTTCAGATTTAGATATAGCTCCCATATATATGTTTTTCTGATTTCGACAAAAATGGTCAAAATACCAACATTTTCCTTGTAAAATCGCCACTGCTTAGTCGAAAAGTTGTAAAAATGACTCTAATTTTCCTAAACTTCTAATACATATATATCGAGCGATAAATCATAAATAAACTTTTTTGAAGTTTCCTTAAAATTGCTTCAGATTTAAACGTTTCCCATATTTTTTTTTACTAACATTGTGTTCCACCCTAGTGCATTAGCCGACTTAAATTTTGAGTCTATAGATTTTGTAGAATTCTATCAAATTCTTCCAGATCGAGTGATATTTAAATTTATGTATTTGGGACAAACCTTTATATATAGCCCCCAACACATTTGACGGATGGGATATGGTATCGCAAATTTAGATCTACAAAATGGTGCAGGGTATAATATAGTCGGCCCCGCCCGACTTTAGACTTTCCTTACTGGTTTTTTACTAACATTGTGTTCCACCCTAGTGCATTAGCCGACTTAAATTTTGAGTCTATAGATTTTGCAGAAGTCTATCTAATTCGGTCCAGATCGAGTGATATTTAAATGTATGTATTTGGGACAAACCTTTATATATAGCGCCCAACACAATTGACGGATGTGATATGGTATCGAAAATTTAGATCTTCAAAGTGGTGCAGGGTATAATATAGTCGGCCCCGCCCGACTTTAGACTTTCCTTACTTGTTTTTACTGATTTAGTTCACCTTTAGAATTAACATTTCGACAAAATTTTTAATAGAAATAAAATTTTGACAAAATTTCTTATAGAAATAAAATTCTGACAGATTTTTTTATATAAATAAAATTTTGACAAAAATTTCTATAGAAATAAAATTTTGACAAAATTTTCTATAGAAATAATATTTTGAAAAAAAAAAATTTAAAGAAATAAACTTTTGACAAAATTTTCTATAGGAATAAAATTTGGAAATTGTTTTTTTTATTTAGTAGATTTTTGGCAAAATTGGGTAGATTATTATTGGTACGCGTGGAAGCCGTAATTTTCATAGCGATTTATTCACGGTTGCCACAGTTGGTAGAATTTTACAAAAAATTGTAGATTTTTTACTGGTTCGTAGATTGGTAGAATTAATAATATAGTATATATATAATATAATAATATTAATAGGTTCAATTTTCTATAGAAATAAATTTTTAACAATATTTTCTATAGGAATTTTGACACAATTTTCTATAAAAATGAAATTTTGACAAATTTAATTTTTTTAGAAAATTTTAAATTTTACAAATATGTTCGATAGAAATAAAATTTTGCACAACTTTTCGAAATTAAAAAAAAAATCTACAGAAATCAAATATTTACAAAATTTTCTATCGAAATAAAAGTTTGACGAAATTTTTATAGAAATAAAATTTTGGCAAAATTTTAGTTAAATGGTACAATTTTCTATAGAAATAAAATTTTAACAAAATTTTCTATAGGAATAAAATTTTGACAAAATTTTCCATAAAAATTAAATTTTGCCAAAATGTTCTATAGAAATAAACTTTTGTAAGAATTTTCTATAAACATTTTGTAAATATCCCAGCAAAAAAAATTTGGAAGTTCTTCCAAAGGCACAACTTTAAAAGCACTTCCAGAAGATGCACTCCCAATGATTTTCTTTATTTTAACTACCCAGGAAGTTCTTTTAATTCAATTTTTTATAACTTGGTTTTTTCATACTTTTAATGGGTAATTTTAACTTGTTTTGTTTCAAATAGGTTAAAAACATAGTAAGAATTTATAAAATGGTACAAATCATTTAAATTTTGTCGAAAAAAAATGCTAAATCCAATCTGAAAAAATTGTGAATTGTGGAAAATATTTGAAGCCAAACGTTTCCGAAAAGCGTTAGAATCCATTAAAAATTATAAAAAATTATAAAAATTATTTATTTGACAAAATATCACCGAATTTTTTTAATTTACATCCAAAATATTGAATTCGGATCATACTTAAAGAAGTGATTCAAATTCAGCGCAACGGCTTTTGAAATGGAGGACTTCCGTCCTATGACAAGCCCATGTTAAATTCATCGCTTCTGCGTCAATTTTGCACCACTTCCGGATCCAAAAAGAACATTTTCATTACTTTTTGGCGACACTTTTTTTGCTGGGATGTTCTATAGAAATAAAATTTTGCACAACTTTTCGAAATTTTGAAAAAACAAAATTTAAGAAATAAAATATTTACAACAAGTAAGGAAAGTGCAAAGTCGGGCGGGGCCGACTATATTATACCCTGCACCACTTTGTAGATCTAAATTTTCGATACCATATCACATACTATATATAAAGGTTTGTCCCAAATACATACATTTAAATATCACTCGATTTGGACAGAATTTGATAGACTTTTACAAAACCTATAGACTCAAAATTTAAGTTGGCTAATGCACTAGGGTGGAACACAGTTTTAGTAAAAAAACAAGTAAGGAAAGTCTAAAGTCGGGCGGGGCCGACTATATTATACCCTGCACCACTTTGTAGATCTAAATTTTCGATACCATATCACATCCTATATATAAAGGTTTGTCCCAAATATATACATTTAAATATCACTCGATCTGGACAGAATTTGATAGACTTCTACAAAATCTATAGACTCAAAATTTAAGTCGGCTAATGCTCTAGGGTGGAACACAATGTTAGTAAAAAACCAGTAAGGAAAGTCTAAAGTCGGGCGGGGCCGACTATATTATACCCTGCACCACTTTGTAGATCTAAATTTTCGCTACCATATCACATCCGTCAAATGTGTTGGGGGCTATATATAAAGGTTTGTCCCAAATACATACATTTAAATATCACTCGATCTGGAAGAATTTGATAGACTTCTACAAAATCTATAGACTCAAAATTTAAGTCGGTTAATGCACTAGGGTTGAACACAATGTTAGTAAAAAAATATGGGAAACGTTTAAATCTGAAGCAATTTAAAGGAAACTTCAAAAAAGTTTATTTATGATTTATCGCTCGATATATATGTATTAGAAGTATAGGAAAATTAGAGTCATTTTTACAACTTTTCGACTAAGCAGTGGCGATTTTACAAGGAAAATGTTGGTATTTTGACCATTTTTGTCGAAATCCGAAAAACATATATATGGGAGCTATATGTAAATCTGAACCGATTTCAACCAAATTTGGCACGCATAGCTACAATGCTAATTCTACTCCCTGTGCAAAATTTCAACTAAATCGGAGTTAAAAATTGGCCTCTGTGGTCATATGAGTGTTAATCGGGCGAAAGCTATATATGGGAGATATATCCAAATCTGAACCGATTTCAACCAAATTTGGCACGCATAGTTACAATGCTAATTCTACTCCTTGTGCAAAATTTCAACCAAATCGGAGTTAAAAATTGGCCTCTTTGGGCAAATGAGTGTAAATCGGGCGAAAGCTATATATGAGAGCTATATCTAAATCTGAACCGATTTGGCTGGTATTTTGCAAGTTTTTCGAGACCCATAAAATATTCGGATGTACGGAATTTGAGGAAGATCGGTTGATATACACGCCAATTATGACCAGATCGGCGAAAAATATATATGGCAGCTATATCTAAATCTGAACCGATTTTTTCCAAAATCAATAGGGATCGTCTTTGAGCCGAAACAGGACCCTATACCAAATTTTAGGACAATCGGACTAAAATTGCGAGCTGTACTTTGCACACAAAAATACATCAACAGACAGACAGACAGACGGACAGACAGACAGACAGACGGACATCGCTAAATCGACTCAGAATTTAATTCTAAGACGATCGGTATACTAAACGATGGGTCTCAGACTTTTCCTTTTATTATACCCTGTACCACAGTAGTGGTGAAGGGTATAAAAATTTCTATAGAAATAAAAGTTTGGCAAAATTTTTATAGAAATACAATTTTGACAAAATCTTTTATTGAAATAAAATTTTGAAAAAAAAAAAATTATAGAAATAAATTTGTGAAAAAAATTTATAGAAATAACATTTTGACAATTTCTATATTAATAAAATTTTGGCAAAATTTTGATAACATTTTCTATAGAAGTAAGATTTTGACAAAATTTTCTACACAAATAAAGTTTTGACAAAATTTTCTATAGAAATAAAATTCTGACAAAATTTTCTATAAAAATAAAATTTTGACAAAATTTTGTATAGAAGTAACATTTTTCTACAGAAATAAATTTGCAACAAAATTTTCAAAAGAAGTAAAGTTTTGACAAAATGTTCCATAGAAATAAAATTTTGATAAAATTATCTATTGAAATAAAATTTTGACAATTTTTTTTTTATTTGGTAGATTTTGGTAAAAGTTTAGTATGTTAGATTGTTGTTGGTACGCGTGGCTACCGTGATTGTTACTTATCTTGAAATCGCCATGCATTTCATTCCTTGTAGTTGCTTATTTAAATCTTTGCTCAAGGTATTTGCAGTTGTGTAAATTTTCAAATTTTGCACTCTATTTGTAAATCCTCCTAAGTGAGTACCTCTTTAGAAGTTCGAACAATAACATTTTCCAAAAAATGATTGTATTTAGTAGCAGTTTCAACTTCAACAAAATACACGCAACACACCTAAACATATAAGATTTGCACTTATCTCAAGGCGGCAGCAGCAGCAGAGTATCAGGGGAGAACTTAAAGATGCTGCTAATGCTATGCAAATAGTTTTAGTATCCTTGGGATTCAGCTATTAAATTCAGTAAATCCTCCTTAGGGAAGATTTGTGCAGAAGCGAAATATCAGGCTCAGCAGGGGTTTGTTTTTTTGCAACTTTTTTTAGAAATTGCATTTTCTTCGTGCACATAAGCCCAAGGCTATGGTTTTGATTATGTAATAAGGTTGTAAACTAGGTATTGCAGTAGCGGTTTAAGTTTAAGAATACAAATGAATAAATATGAATCAGGGAACCACAAAATATAGCCCAGAGTTTGAGGATACAACATTTCAAAGTCATACTCAAATCTTGATATTCCAAATCGAATAAATACTGGAGATGCGAAAGAAGTTTTGTTAGCTTTTTGCTTTTTTTTGGCTTTTTTTCATGACCCTATTAGCTATTTTTGGCTTTTTCATTTTCGTCATGTTTCTATCGAAATATGGATAAAACGGCGCTTTTATCTAAGCCTTGCTGCCAGAATAAGGTTTTCCACATATTTTTGCAGCAAATACACCTTGTTGTAAAGTTTTTTTTTTTAATTATTAGGAATATTTGCATTTGACTCTTTTATCCCTTTTATGTTATTATAATATTCTAAAGTTATTATGTGAATTACTTTGTAAATATTGTCAAAATTTTATTTCTATAGAAAATGTTGCCCAAATTTTATTTCTATAAGAAATTTTGTCAAAATGTTATATCTATAGAAAATGTTGTCAAAATATTATTTCTGTAGAAAATTTTGTCAAAATTTTATTTGTATAAAAATTTAGTTAAAATTTTATTTCTATAGAAAATTTTGTCAAAATTTAATTTCTATTGAAAATTTTGTCAAATTGTTATGTCTTGTTGGGTTAATGAACTGCCTGAATTTATTCTGATAATTGGTTGATAGTTTTGCTGCAAGCAGAGGATGCTGATGAGGAATGTGGTAATTCCGAAACGTGCGTCCATCCAACCATCTTGCAGTCTATAGGGCTTTGCCCAAATAAATTTGACAAACATTCTTTTCCTCTGTTGCTTAAGCTACACTTGTAGTTTAGTCAATGTATGGTTTTAAGCTGCAATAAAAACAACAACAATAGAAATTTTTGTCAAAATTTTATTTCTATAGAGATGTTTTGTTAAAATTGTATTTTTATAGAAAACTAGCGTAACCCGGCCCGCTTCGCTGCGCCTTCCGAAGCGTATTTGTAGGAACATTTTGCGTGAACTTAGTCAACCATATCCTTCGTGCTGAAAACAAATTCGAAAAGATTTGAATTCTTTCAAACAAATCGGACTACTTGCTTTTTCGTAAAATCGGACTACTTGCATATGTAAAACGGTTCGTCTTAAAAAATGTCGGGGAGAGGGTGTACCCTTTCCTCCAAATTTTTTTAATAATGTTCTGTATTCAAGTAGTTGGACAATCTTCTATATTTCTTGTGAATTTTAAGTGGTTTGTCAAGGAAAGGTATCCTTCTCCTCAACATATCTGAATATTAAGCACTATATTATAATAACATACAAAGAATTACTGTTTCCCATCCAATAAATCGGAAAAAGCAAAAGTAGTAAAAAATGTTACCACATTAACATTTGCTAAAATGTTGGAAAATAATGCACCCTCTACGTTGGCTGTCAATTTCATGTAAATTTAAGTTCTTTACTAAAAAGAAGTCTGGAAGAAGCTTGTGCAAAAATAATAAAATTATGTACCGAGTTCCCATTTACGGACAACCCTCTACTTTCAATTTAAGAAAAAAAAAAACGGACAAAAGGGAAACCACCTTCGCTCCACTCCCACCTGATATCGGACTACCACGTACCCTATATTAATTTCACAACTACTCAATGGTCCCTATAAATTCTATATAAGTAAATCGACAAAGTTTATTTCAATTTTCCCCTTCCCCAACCAGATATCGAAAAATCATATACTAATTTAAAAATCATGTATAAATTTAATCACCTCCTCCCACGTTCCCTGTAAATTTCAAGTAGATCGGAGATGTTTAAATTTTGCTCTATTGTTTTAAGGGGACGTCACTTTCCCCGATACAATATCGACAAACATCGTAGTGAAAAGCACCCCTAACCTTCCCTGAAAATTCGTGAAACTTTCCTTCAAGTGTGGGGCAAGGAAGGTGCCTCTTCGTCCATAACCTTCCCCCACTGCTTTTGTAAATTTCAAGAAAACTTAAGAATCTTTGTTTTTTTTTGCAGTTTTAGAGGAGGACCTCCTCCCCGACCAAATATCGAAAAGTGATGTAGCGTATCTTTTGTAAAAGTCCCAGAAAATGTCAAGCAAATTATAAGCCTAAAGGCAAATTATAAGCCGTCCAAATATCACAAAATCAGGTATCAACTATTAATATCGTAACCTCTCCCCAGTCCTCTGTAAATTTGGTAAAGTTTAATGGTTTACATACAGAGAGTAACATACTTAAGAGAAGCGGATGTCTCCCTATGCCCTTTTATTTTTCCCCGACCAAATATTAAAAAATTAAGAACCTGATATAAATTTCATAACCTCACCCATTTTTTCCGTAAAATTTCAGTCGGGGGAGTTTAGTTTTGTTTTCACTGTACTTTAACAAAAAAGTCGGGCAAATGGGTGGTCCTCCTCCCCGACCAAATATCGAAAAATAATATAGCTGATTTTTGTCTAAATGCCAACCCCAACATTCAATGAAAATTTCAAGCAAATCGCATAATTTTATTCCAAGTTTCAAAAAGTAGGGCAAGGGAGAGGTCCCCCTCCCAGTCCACATATGAAATCATCAGGTACACCATATTAATTCCATAACCTCACCGCATGTTCTCTGTAAATCTCAGATAATTTAGAGAATTTTAGTTTTTTCACTGTACTTTAAAAAAAGTCGAACAAAGGGGAGGTCCCCCTCCGCCACCAAATATCGAAATATAAAGTAGCGGATCTTTGTCTAGATGCCAACCCCAACCTTCAATGAAAATTTCAAGCAAATCGGTCAACTTTGGTCTAATTTTCAAAAAGTCGGACAAAGGGGAGGTTCCTCTCCGCGACCATATGTCAAAAAATGAGGTACCCTATTTTCAGCACATGAGTGCCCCCCACGATCTCTGAAAGTTTCAAGTAAATCGGTTCAGTCGTTTTCGCGCCAACCCGGAACATACAAATAAACAAACAAACAAACAAATAAACAAACATAATTTGAATTTTATATAAAGGGTGATTCTTTTGAGGTTAGGATTTTCATGCATTAGTATTTGACAGATCACGTGGGATTTCAGACATGGTGTCAAAGAGAAAGATGCTCAGTATGCTTTGACATTTCATCATGAATAGACTTACTAACGAGCAACGCTTGCAAATCATTGAATTTTATTACCAAAATCAGTGTTCGGTTCGAAATGTGTTTCGCGCTTTACGTCCGATTTATGGTCTACATAATCGACCAAGTGAGCAAACAATTAATGCGATTGTGACCAAGTTTCGCACTCAGTTTACTTTATTGGACATTAAACCAACCACACGAATGCGTACAGTGCGTACAGAAGAGAATATTGCGTCTGTTTCTGAGAGTGTTGCTGAAGACCGTGAAATGTCGATGAATGAAATGTCGCAGCAATTGGGTTTGTGTTATTCGACCACATGGAAGATTTTACGCAAAGATCTTGGTGTAAAACCGTATAAAATACAGCTCGTGCAAGAACTGAAGCCGAACGATCTGCCACAACGTCGAATTTTCAGTGAATGGGCCCTAGAAAAGTTGGCAGAAAATCCGCTTTTTTATCGACAAATTTTGTTCAGCGATGAGGCTCATTTCTGGTTGAATGGCTACGTAAATAAGCAAAATTGCCGCATTTGGAGTGAAGAGCAACCAGAAGCCGTTCAATTCCAGCTTTGGAAGACAACATTTCCGAAGAAATTCGGGCTATTCCGGCCGAAATGCTCGAAAAAGTTGCCCAAAATTGGACTTTCCGAATGGACCACCTAAGACGCAGCCGCGGTCAACATTTAAATGAAATTATCTTCAAAAAGTAAATGTCATGGACCAATCTAACGTTTCAAATAAAGAACCGATGAGATTTTGCAAATTTTATGCGTTTTTTTTTTTTTAAAAAAAGTTATCAAGCTCTTAACAAATCACCCTTTATATAGATTTTGTAAACATTTTATTTCAATAGAAAATTTTCTTAAAATTTTATTTCTATAGAAAATTTTCTTAAAATTTTATTTCTATAGAAAATTTTGTCAAAATTGTATTTCTATAGAAAATTTTGTCAAAATTTTTTTTCTATTAAAGATTTTGTCAAAATTTTATTTCTATAGAAAATTTTGTCAAAATTTTATGTCTATAGAAAATTTTGCCAACATTTTACTTTTATCGAAAATTTTGTCAACATTTTATTTCTATAGAAAATTTTGTTAAGATTTTATGTCTATAGAAAATTTTGTCAAAATTTTATTTCTATAGAAAATTTTGTTAAAATTTTATGTCTACAGAAAATTTTGTCACAATTTTATTTCTAACGAAAATTTTGTCAAAATTTTATTTCTATAGAAAATGTTGTTAAGACTTTATTTCTATAGAAAATTTGTCAAAATTTTCTATAGAAATAAAATCTTAACAACATTTTCTATAGAAATAAAATTTTGACAACATTTTCTATATATAGAAAATGTTGTCAAAATTTTATTTCTATAGAAAATTTTGTCAAAATTTTATTTATATTGAAAATTTTGTTAAAATTTTATGTCTATTGCAATTTTTGCCAAATTTTATTTTATAGAGATTTTTGGCCAAAATTTTATTTCTATTGAAAATTTTGTCAAAATTTATTTCTTTAGAACATGTTTGTCAAGATTTGATTTCTATAGAGATGTTTTGTCAAAATTGTATTTTTATAGAAAATTTTTAAAAATTTTATTTCTATAGAAAATTTTCTTAAAATTATATTTCTATAGAAACTTTTGTCAAAATTTTATTTCTATAGAAAATTTTGTCAAAATTGTATTTCTATAGAAAATTTTGTAAAAATTTTATTTCTATTAAAGATTTTCAAAATTTTATTTCTATAGAAAATTTTGTCAAAATTTTATGTCTATAGAAAATTTTGTCAACATTTTACTTTTATCGAAAATTTTGTCAACATTTTATTTTTATAGAAAATTTTGTTAACATTTTATGTCTATAGAAAATTTTGTCAAAATTTTATTCCTATAGAAAATTTTGTTAATATTTTATGTCTGTAGAAAATTTTGTCAAAATTTTATTTCTATCGAAAATTTTGTCAAAATTTTATTTCTATTGAAAATTTTGTCAAAATTTTATTTCAATCGAAAATTTTGTCAAAATTTGTTTTCTATAGAAAATTTTGTCAAAATTTTATTTCTATAGAAAATTTTGTCAAAATTTTATTGCTATAGAAAATTTTGTCAAAATGTTATGTCTATAGAAATTTTTGCCAAATTTTATTCCTATAGAGATTTTTTTCAAAATTTTATTTTTATAGAAAATTTTGTCAAAATTATATTTCTATCGAAAATTTTGTCAAAATTTTATTTCTATTGAAAATTTTGTCAAAACTTTACTTCTATCGAAAATTTTGTTAAGATTTTATGTCTATAGAAAATTTTGTCAAAATTTTATGTCTATAGAAAATTTTGTCAAAATTTTATTTCCATGGAAAATTTTGTCAAAATTTTATTTCTATAGAAAATTTTGTAAAAATTTTATTTCTATAGAAATTTTTTTCAAAATTTTATTTCTATGGAAAATTTTATCAATTTTTTTTCTATATTGTCAAAATTTTATTTCTATAGAAAATATTTCCAAAATTTTATTTCTAACATATTAAAGATTTTATCAAAATTTTATGTCTATAGAAAATTTTGTCCAAATTATATTTCTATAGAAAATGTTGTCATTTTTTTTTTATAGAAAATTTTGTCAAAGTATTATATATATAGAAAATTTTGTCAAAATTGTATTTCTATAGAAAATTTTGTCAAAATTTTATTTCCATAGAAAATTTTGTCAAAATTTTATTTCTATAGAAAATTTTATCAAAATTTTATATAGAAAATTTTGTTTCTATAGAGATTTTTTGTCAACATTTTATTTCTATAGTTAATTTTGTCAAAATTTTATTTCTATAGAAAATTTTGTCAAAATTTTATTTCTATAGAAAATTTTGTTAAAATTTTATTTCTATAGAAAATTTTGTCAAAATTTTATTTCTATAAGAAATTTTGTCAAATTTTTATTTCTATTGAAAATTTTGTCAAAATTTTATTTCTATAAAAATTTTGGCAAACAGTTTTTTTTTTGGCAGAAAATTTTATTCCCGTAGTAAATAATAATTCTGTTGATAGTACGTGTATATGTGTATTTGACCTGTACATACATTCTCTAATAGGTTTATGGAGATCATGTGAAATAATCTTTAAATTTATTTGGCAAGTTTCCAACCCAAAAGAAGATTAACTTTTGCCACCACTCAGCTATGGTTTTTAATTTTAGTTGGAGGGGGGGTGGATAAATATTTTCAATCTTCCGACTCATTAGAAGATGGTCTATACCCAAAAAGTTTTATTTTATATAAAAATGCTCAAAGTCCTAACACCAACTAAGTATCCTTAAAGTGTAAACTGTTTGAGATTTCATATGCCATGAAAAGAGCACCTGTTTCATATGAAAACTTTCTACCACAATTTGGTCAAAAAATTGTTTTTGGTGTTGGGTGAGATAAAAGTTTTCTAAAACTTAATAATTGATAAAACATATTTGCCTTTGAATTGTGGTTGATTTTTCACTCGAAACCATTTCATGGTCCCCTCCTACATATGAAGAAAACACTTTTCCCAAAAATTTCTTACAAAGTGTCTGGGAAATTGAACATCTGATGACAGTATTGATAAAGATTTGAGATAAACTGATGTTAAGAGTTTTCATTTAAATTTTCAATAATTTTAAAATTCTATTGAAAGTTTGTTTAAACGTTTTATTTACTCTGAAATTGAATAAGCTGAAATGTATAGAAAAATATTTTGGGGTTTTATGGAGAATATTAAGTCAAATTTTGGGGACGCAGTGGACGCCAGAAGCCATAGTTTTACCCTAATTTGCACAAGGAGAACAATTAGTACTATAGTCAAGTATGTCAAATTTTATTGAAATCGGTTCAAATTTAGATGTAGCTCCCGTATACATATATCTTTCGCACGATTTACACTCATGGTTATATGAGAGACCAAAGTTTTACTCCGATTTACATGGATCTTTGCACAGCGAGTAGAATTAAGGTTCTGGATATTCATGCCAATTTTGGTTGAAATCGGTTCTGATTCAGATATACGTAGCTCCCATATATATCTTTCGCCCGATTTTCCATCATATGTTCACAGATGTCAAAGTTGAAACCCAATTTACGTGAAATTTTGCACATGGAGTAGAATTAATATAGTAACTAAACATGTCAAATTTGGTTGAAATCGGTTCAGATTTCTATATAGCTTCCATATATATGCTTTTCCGATTTGGACAAAAATGTCCAAAATATCCACATTTCCTTGTAAAATCACCACTGCTAAGTCGAAGACTTGTAAAATATACATATCTATCGACTACCCAGCAAAAAAATTTTGAAGTTCTTCTAAAGGCACAACTTTAGAAGCACTTCCAGCAATGTTCTCACAAAGATGTTCTTAATTTTAACTGCACAGGAAGTTCATTTGAGTCAATTTTTTATAACTCGCTTTTTTCATATTTTTAATGGGAAATTTAAAAATTTTTTGTTTCAAATAAATTAAAAACAGATTAAAAATTCATAAAATGATACAAATTATTTACATTTTTTGCCGAAAGCAATGCTAACTCCGTTCTAGAAAACTTGCGAGTTTTTGATAGTATTTGATGTTAAACGTTCCAAAGTATTAAAAGTATTAAAAATCATAAAAAATTTTCAAAATTATTTATTTGTCAAAATATCCAAAAGTTCTTAATTCACATCCAAAACACTGAATTCGCATCACACCTTAAGAAGTGATGCAAATTCAGTGCAATGACTGTTGAAATGGAGGACTTCCGTCCTATGACAAGCCCATGTTAAATTCATCGCTTCTGCGCCAATTTTCCATCACTTCCGGATCCAAGGTCGTGGGTTCGATTCCTTCGACCGAACACCAAAAAGTTTTTCATCGGTGGATTATCCCACCTCAGTAGTGCTGGTGACATTTCTGAGGGTTTCAAAGCTTCTCTAAGTGGTTTCACTGCAATGTGGAATGCCGTTCGGACTCGGCTATAAAAAAGGAGGTCCCTTGTCATTGAGCTTAACATGGAATCGGGCAGCACTCAGTGATAAGAGAGAAGTTCTCCAATGTGGTATCACAATGGACTGAATAGTCTAAGTGAGCCTGACTATTCACCTAACCTAACATAACCAACTTGTAATACCCTCCACCATAGGATGAGGGGGTATATTAACGTTGTCATTCCGTTTGTAGCACATCGAAATATTGCTCTAACACCCAATAAAGAATATATATCCTGGGTCGTGGTGAAATTCTGAGTCGATCTAAGCATGTCAATCCGCCCGTCCGTCTGTCTGTTGAAATCACGCTAACTTCCGAACGAAACAAGCTATCGACTTCAAACTTGGCACAAGTAGTTGCTATTGATGTAGGTCGGATGGTATTACAAATGGGCCATATCGGTCCACTTTTACGTATAGCCCCCATATAAACGGACCCCCAGATTTGGCTTGCGGAGCCCATAAGAGTAGCATATTTCTTCCGATCCGGCTGAAATTTGGTACATGGTGTAAGTATATGGTCTCTTACAACCACGCAAAAATTGGTCCTTATCGGTCCATAATTAAATATAGCCCCCATATAAACCGATCCCTAGATTTGACCTCCGGAGCCTCTTAGAGGAGCAAAATTCATCCGATTCGGTTGAAATTTGGTATGTGGTGTTAGTATATGGTCTCTAACAACCATGCAAAAATTGGTCCATATCGGTACATAATTACATATAGCCCTCATATAAACCGATCCCCAGATTTGACCTCCGGAGCCTCTTAGAAGAGCAAAATTCATCCGATCCGGTTGAAATTTGGTACGTGGTGTTAGTATATGGTCTCTAACAACCATGCAAAAATTGGTCCATATCGATCCATAATAATATATAGCTCCCATATAAATTGATCACCAAATTTGTCCTCCGGAGCCTCTGGGAGGAGCAAAATTCATCCGATCCGGTTGAAATTTGGAACGTGGTCTTAGAATGTGGTCTCTAACAAACACGCAAGGAATGGTCCATATCGGTCCATTATTACATATAGTTCCCATATAAACCGTTCCCCAGATTTGATCTCCGGAGCCTCTTGGAGGAGCAAAATTCATCCGATCCGGTTGAAATTTGCAACGTGGTGTTAGTATAAGGCCGCTAATAACCATGCCAAAATTGGTCCATATCGGTCTATAGTTATATATAGCCGATCCCCAATCACACAAAATTGGTCCATATCGGTTCACAATCGTGGTTGCCACTCAAGCCAAAAATAATATGCCAAAATTTTATTTTTATAGAAAATATTGTCAAAATGTTATTTCTATAGAAAATTTTGCCAAAATTTTATTTCTATACAAAATTTTGTCAAAATTTTTTTTCTATAGAAAATTTTGTTAAAATTTTATTTCTATAGAAAATGTTTTCCAAATTGTAGTTCTATAGAAAATGTTGTCAACATTTGATTTTGTCAAAATTTTATTTCTATAGAAACTTTAAACTAAATTATTTAATCGGCCTTTATTAGTTTAATGTATACCACGTATGGACTATGTGGAATATATTACGGTGTTAGGAAGTTTTAAGATACCTTGCCATCGGGAAGTGTTACCGCAACCCAAGTAATTCGATTGTGGATGGCAGTCTTCAGTAGAAGCTTCTATGCAATCCATGGTGGAGGGTACATAAGATTCGGCCTGGCCGAACTTACGACCGTATATATTTGTTTTTTAGTAACATTGTGTTCCACCGCAGAGCAAAGTCGACTTTTACAAAAACAATTTGAAAGAGTCGAAAATCGTATTTGTATTCTAAGTAGAAACCCTATTTTACAAAATGGACGCCATGCAAACTCGTCTCCGATAAATTAACGACGAGTAAAGCCATCGCAATATATTCATGGTTAATATCTATGCTAACATAATGAATGTGAGGTATATGTCTTTGCTAGCTTTAGTCGAGCTGTGAGTGAGAAATAGAGGGCGCTCGCGGCTCTAATTAATGATCATTCGATCAAAGAGATCATAAACATAAAAAAAAAATTACGAAATAATTGCGTTATGGAGTCTATATTAGATAAACAAGTAAGGCAAGTCTAAAGTCGGGCGGGGCCGACTATATTATACCCTGCACCACTTTGTAAATCCACATTTTCGTACTATATCAAATCCGTCAAATGTGTTGGTTGCTATTTATAAAGGTTTTTGTTCCAAATACATATATTCAAATCTGACTCCATCTGAATAAAATTTATAATCTATATACTTGAAGTTTAAGTCGGCTAATGCCCTGGGATGGTGCACTATGTTAGTAAAAAACAAGTAAGGAAAGTCTAAAGTCGGGCGGGGCCGACTATATTATACCCTGCACCACTTTGTAGATCTAAATTTTCGATATCAAATCACATCCGTCAAATGTGTTGGGGGCTATATATAAAGGTTTGTCCCAAATACATACATTTAAATATCACTCGATTTGGACAGAATTTGATAGACTTCTACAAAATCTACACGCAAAAAAAAATTCTTTCCTCCCAAACGAAATTTTAGACAAACAAAGTTCGTTTCTCATTTACTTTTCGTTGAAACGAAGTGTATTTGGAAGAAAAGTATATACTTTTTGTGATAAACGTTTATTCTTTTCCAGGATGTAACAACAATTCCGTAAAGACTAACTCAAAAAAATTTTTTTCTGGCTAATTGCATTTTCCCTCACATCTTTCTCACTTCCACGAAGTTTTTTAGTTCTTAGCACCTTTTTCTGCAATACAAACAATGTAGAAGAAATTATACGATTTTATAAATTTAAAATTTTTTTTACCTTTCGCCTGGACGGAGAATCGAACCGCGGACCAAGGAATTTGTAAGCCAACACACTATCCACTGAGCTATGTAGCCGTTATTGACATCAATATGGGTATAAGTTATATTTATATAGCATAGCTTGCGGCGCCCACGAGCCGATTAAACAAAGTTTATTTAACAGAAAAATACATTTAGTTGTGCACCGTGGAGCAGTGGTTGTCCGACTTGCATGCCAAGGGTCGTGGGTTCGATCCCTGCTTCGAACAAAGTTTTTTTTTTACATATATTCCACATTTGGTCGGAAGATTCCGAAAAAAATTTTCAACATTTAAAATGTGTCTTATTAAAGACCTAAAGTCAGAAAAGAACAGTGTTTGAAATAAACGAAATGGACTGTGTTTTTGGTTCAAAAATAACTTTTTTTATTGAAAAAATAAAAATTTTGTTTTTTTGTTTTTGTTTTGCAATGTTAGTAAAAAACAAGTATATACGGCCGTAAGTTCGGCCAGGCCGAATCTTATGTACCCTCCACCATGGATTGCGTAGAAACTTCTGCGAAAGACTGTCACCCACAATAGAATTATGTACTTGCGTTGTAGTAATACTTACCGATGGCAAGGTATCTTAACACTACTTAACATTGTTTTCTAAATTGTGAGTTAGTCCATACGTGGTATATATTAGACAAAAAATTTATGTATAGGTAAGTCTACAAATAATTACGAATCGATATGGACTTTTGCGCGGTACGTGTAGAGCCAGAATTGAAATATGGGGGTCGCTTATATGGGGGCTACAATTATGAAGTTGATATGCACCAATTTATGTGTGACTATATAACTATAGACCGATATGGAGCTAGTTAGGCATGTTTGTTAACGGCCATATACTAGCACAATGTACCAAATTTCAACTGACTCGGATGAAATGTGCTCCTCCAAGAGGCTCAAAAACCAAATCTCGAGATCGGTTGTATGGGGGCTATATATAATTATGGACTGATATGAACCAATACCTGCATGGTTGTTAGAGACCATATACTAACACCACGTACTAAATTTAAATCACATCGGATGAATTTTGCTTATCCACCGGAGGTCAAATCTGGGGATGGGTTTATAGGGGGGCTATATATAATTATGGACTGATATGAACCAATTCCTGCATGGTTGTTGGAAACCATATACTAACACCACGTACCAAATTTCAACCGAATCGGATGAATTTTGCTCTTCCAAGGGGCTCCGGAGGTCAAATCTAGGGATCGGTTTATATGGGGGCTATATATAATTATGGACCGATTTCGACCAATTTTTGCATGGGTGTTTGAGGCCATATACTAACACCATGTACCAAATTTCAGGCTGATCGGATGACATTTGTTTCTCTTAAATGCTCCACAAGCCAAATCGGGGGATCAATTTATATAGGGGCTATATATAATTATTGACCGAAGTGGAGCAATTTTTGCATAGATGTTAGAGATCATATACTAACACCATGTACCAAATTTCAGCCGGATCGGATGAAATTTTCTTCTCTTAGAGGCTCCGCAAGCCAAATCTGGGGATGTGGACCAATTTTTGCATGGTTGTTAGAGACCATATACGAACACCATGTACCAAATTTCAGCCGGATCGGATGAAATTTGTTTCTCTTAGAGGCTCCGAAACCAAATCGGGGGATCGGTTTATATAGGGGCTATATATAATTATGGACCGATGTGGACCAATTTTTGCATGGTTGTTAGAGACCATATACTAACACCATGTACCAAATTTCAGCCGAATCGGATGAAATTTGCTTCTCTTAGAGGGTCTGAAAGCCAAATTTGGGGGTCCGTTTATATGGGGGCTATACGTAAAAGAGGACCGATATGGCCCATTTGCAATACCATCCGACCTACATCAATAACAACTACTTGTGCCAAGTTTCAAGTCGATAGCTTGTTTCCTTCGGAAGTTAGCGTGATTTCAACAGACGGACGGACGGCCATGCTCAGATCGACTCAGAATTTCACCCCGACCCAGAATATATATACTTTATGGGGTCTTAGAGCAATATTTCGATGTGTTACAAACGGAATGACAAAGTTAATATACCCCCATCCTATGGTGGAGGGTATAAAAAACGGACAAAAGGGAACCCTTCCCCCAACTCCTCTCCACTCCGACCTGATATCGGACTATCACGTACCCTATATTAATTTCGCAACTACTCAATGGTCCCTATAAATTCTATCGAAGTACATCGACAAAGTTTATTTCAATTTTCCCTTTCCCCAATCAGATATCGAAAAATCATATACTAATTTAAAAATCATGTATAAATTTAATCACCTCCTCCCACGTTCCCTGTAAGTTTCAAGTAGATCGGCGATGTTTAAATTTTGCTCTATTGTTTTAAAGGGACTTCACTTTCCCCGATACAATATCGACAAACACCGTAGTGAATAGCACCCCTAACCTTCCCTGAAAATTCTTGAAACTTACCTTCAAGTGTGGGGCAAGGAAGGTTGCCTCTTCGTTCATAACCTTCCCCCACTGACTATGTTAATTTCAAGAAAACTTAAGAATTGTTGTTTTTTTTGCAGTTTTAGAGGAGGACCTCCTCCCCGACTAAATATCGAAAAGTGATGTAGCGTATCTTTTGTAAACGTCCCAGAAAATGTCAAGCAAATTATAAGCCTAAAGGGGCGGCCTCTCTTCCGTCCAAATATCACAAAATCAGGTATCAACTATTAATAACGTAACCTCTCCCCAGTCTTCTGTAAATTTCAAGTAACTCGGTAGAAGTTTAATTGTTTCTCTGTATGTACTTAAGAGAAGCGGATGTCTCCCTATGTCCTATGCCTAATGTAGCGGATTTTTGTCTAGATGCCAACCCCAACATTCAATGAAAATTTCAAGCAAATGGCATAATTTTGTTCCAAGTTTCAAAAAGTAGGGCAAGGGGGAGGTCCCCCTCCCCATCCATATATGAAATCATCGGGTACCCCATATTAATTCCATAACCTCACCACATGTTCTCTGCAAATCTCAGATAATTTAGAGAATTTCAGTTTTTTCACTGTACTTAAAAAAAGTCGGACAAAGGGGAGGCCCCCCTCCGCCTCCAAATATCAAAATAAAAAGTAGCGGATCTTTGTCTAGATGCCAACCCCAATCTTCAATGAAAATTTCAAGCAAATCGGTCAACTTTGGTCCAATTTTCAAAAAGTCCGACGAAGGAGTGGTCCCCCTCCGCGACAAGGTGTCACAAAATGAGGTACCCTATTTTCACCATATGAACGCCCCCTACGATCTTTGAAATTTTCAAGTAAATCGGTTCAGCCGTTTCGGAGCCAAATCGGAACATACAAACAAATAAATAAACAAACATAAATTGAATTTTATATATATAGATATATGAATTTCGGTCCACTGTTCGATGTAATATTCATTCTAAATTGATATATACTCGTATATATATCCAAATATTTTCAATATTACCTTGCCATTAAGAAGCATCATACTTAACGAAAAACAAAATAAATCATTTCACGTGTTGCAGATTTTTTTTGTATTTGATTTTGATGTGATATTAAAAGTCACTTTGTTCTATCATCCCCAAAAAAGGGTCAAAGTGCTGTTGTTGTTATGAGAAATTTTAAAAATCTCCCATTACCTTAAATATTAACAATCCTTAAAAAAGGATCCCTCTACCTGAGCTTAGCAAAAATGTCATTTTTTGTTTAAGATTAAAAATCCTCAAAAAAAAGATAAATCAAATATCCCCAACAAACCTTTTTAAATATGCATAGCCTCAACTGTGGCCCATAAAGTGATGATAAATTCTTCAAAGCAATCAACTAAATTCTTCTAGAAAACTAAAGAGAATGGGAAAATGGTTTATTGCGTTAAGAAAATAATGCGGACTGAAAATTCCTTCTAAAACAAAGCACGTGTCCTTTGGCGCAATGGACCAATAAAAAGAAATACCAAACTAACATATTCCCAAATATATGACAAAAATACGCATTTACCACAAAACTCAATATGGTCCTTGTTGAAATATTGTTTTCATTTTTTTATAAGAAATATATTCAATAAATATTGCAAGCTATATGCCTTTCAATGTTATTGATTCACATATGATATATTATGAAAATATGTGAATTTCATATATGAAACAATAGTTGCTCAAGATAATAATCCCAAACATTGCCAAAATTGAATAAATGTCATCTGAGGCTTCCATCTGATATCCTTCACTATTCACCTCACCTAAGGCATAAGTAGAAATTTTCTATAGAAATAACATTTTGACAAAATTTTAATCAAATTCTCTAAAGGAATAAAATTTTGACAAAATTTTCTGTGAAAAAAAATTTTGGACAAAAATTTCTATAGAAAAAATTTTTTGACAAAATTTTGACAAAATTTTCTATCGAAATAAAATCTTGCTAAAATTTTCTATAGAAATAAAATGTTTACAAAACTTTCGATAGAAATAAAATTTTTACAAAATTTTCTATAGAAATAAAATTTTGATCAAATTCTCTTTAGAAATAAAATTTTCTGTGGAAATAAAATTTTGAAAAATATTTTCTATAGTTATAAAAATTTTACAAAATTTTCTATAGAAATAAAATTTTGACAAAATATTCTATAGAAATAAAATTTTGACAAAATATTCCCATTTAAGGCATAAATAACAATTTTCTATAAAAATAAAATTTTGACAAAATTTTCTATAGAAATAAAATTTTTACAAAACATTGTATAGAAATAAAATTTTGACAAAATTTTCTATACAAACAAAATTTTAACAAAAATTTCTGTAGAAATAAAATTTTGAAAAAAATTAAAGAAATACAATTTTGAGAAAATTTTCTATGGAAATAAAATTTTGACAAAATTTTCTAAGGAATTATTATTTTGACGAAATTTGTTATGGAAATAAACAATATTTTCCATACAAATAAAATTGTAACAAAATTTTCTGTAGAAATAAAATTTTGAAAACAATTTCTAATTAACTACAATTTTGAGAAAATTTTCTATAAAAATAAAATATTGACAAAATTTTCTATAGAAATAAAATTTTGATCAAATTCTCTATAGGAATAACATTTTGACAAAATTTTCTGTGGAAAAATATTTTCTATAGAAATACAATTTTTACAAAATTTTCTATAGAAATAAAATTTTGACAGAATTTTCTACACAAATAAAATTTTAACAAAAATGTCTATAGAAATAAAATTTTGAAAAAAAAATGGATGAATACAATTTTGGGAAAATTTTCTATAGAAATAAAATTTGGACAAAATATTCTATAGAAATAAATTTACACAAAATTTTCTATAGAAATAAATTTTTTGACAAATTTTTCCTAGAAATAAAATTTTGACAAAATTTTCTATGGGAATATAATTTTAACAAAATTTTCTATGGAAATAAAATTTTAATAAAAATTTCCATACAAATAAAATTTAATCAAAAATTTCTTTAGAAATAAAATTTTGAAAAAAAAAAATTTAATTAAATACAATTTTGAGAAAATTTTATATAGAAATAAAATATTGACAAAATTTTCTTAAAAATACAATTTTGACAAAATTTTCTTAAAAATAAAAAGTTGACAAAATGTTCTATGGAAATAAAATTTTAACAACATTTTCTATGGAAATAAAATGTTGAAAATTTTTCTACAGCAATAAAATTTTGAGAAAAAAATTCCAAGGAAATACAATTTCTATACAAATACAATTTTAAAAAAATTTTCTATACAAATAAAATTTTAATAAAAATTTCTGTAGAAACAAAATTTTCCATAGAAATAAAATCTTGCTAAAATTTTCTACAGAAATAAGATGTTTAAAATTTTTTTTTTTTTTTTAAATAGAAATAACATTTTGATCAAATTCTCTATAGGAATAAAATTTTGACCAAATTTTCTGTGGAAATAAAATATTGAAAAATATTTTCTGTAGAAATACAATTTTACAATATTTTCAAAGAAATAAAATTTTGACAAAATATTCTCACTTAAGGCATAAATAAAAATTTTCTATAAAAATAAAATTTTGACAAAATTTTCTATAGAAATAAAATTTTGAAAAAAAATTTAATGAAATACAATTTTGAGAAAATTTTCTATAGAAATAAAATTTGGACAAAATATTCTGTAGAAATAAGTATACACAAAATTTTCTATTGAAATAAAATGTTGACAAATTTTTCTTAGAAATAAAATTTTGAGAAAATTTTCTATGAAACTAGAATTTTGACAAAATTTTCCATACAAATAAAATTTTACCAAAAATTTCTGTAGAAATAAATTTTGAAAAAAAAAAATTCTAATAAAATACAATTTTGAGAAAATTTTCTATAAAAATAAAATATTGACAATATTTTCTTAGAAATACAATTTTGACAAAATTTTCTATGGAAATAAAAATTTAACAAAATTTTCTATGGAAATAAAATGTTGACAAAATTTTCTAATGAATTATTATATTGACGAAATTTGCTATGGAAATAAAATGTTGACTAAATTTTCTACAGAAATAAAATTTTGGGAAAGAAATTCTAAGGAAATACAATTTTGACAGAATTTTCTATACAAATAAAATTTTAACAAAATTTTCTATACAAATAAAATTTTAATAAATATTTCTCTAGAAATAAAATTTTGAAAAAAAAAATCTAAAGAAATACAATTTTGACAAAATTTTCTATAGAAATAAAATTTTGAAAAAAATTTCTATAGAAATAAAATTGTGACAAAACATTCTACAGAAATAAAATTTTCTAAAATTTTCTACAGAAATAAAATTTTTCAAAATTTTCGATAGAAATAAAATTTTTACAAAATTTTGTATAGAAATAAAATTTTTACAAAATTTACTATAGAAATAAAATTTTGACAAAATTTTCTGTGGAAATAAATTTTGATAAAATTTTGAAACAAATTCTGTAGAAAAAAATTTTTGAAAACACAAAAATTCTAAAGAATTATAATTTTGAAAAAAGGTTCTATAAAAATAAAATTTTAACAATATTTTCTATAAAAATAAAATTTTAACAAAATTTTCTATAGAAATAAAATTTTGACACAATTTGCTATAGAAATAAAATTTGACAAAATTTACTATAGAAATAGAATTTTGACAAAATTTTCAACAGAAGTAAAATTTTGATAAAAATGTTCTTAGGAAATAAAATGTTGAAAAAATTTTCAATAGAAATAAGTTAGGTGGCAGCCCGATGTTTTAGGCTCACTTAGACTATTCAGTCCATTGTGATACCACATTGGTGAACTTCTCTCTTATCACTGATTGCTGCCCGATTTCATGTTAAGCTCAATGACAAGGGACCTCCTTTTTATAGCCGAGTCCGAACGGCGTTCCACATTGCAGTGTAACCACTTAGAGAAGCTTTGAAATCCTCAGAAATGTCACCAGCATTACTAAGGTGGTATAATCCACCAATGAAAAGCATTTTGGTGTTCGGTCGAAGCAGGAATCGAACCCACGACGTTGTGTATGCAAGGCGGGCGTGCTAACCATTGCACCACGGTGGCTCCCTTCTATAGAAATACAATTTTGACAAAATTTGTTTTAGAAATAAAATGTTGACAGAATATGTTATAGAAAGAAAATGTTGACAAAATTTTTCTATAGAAATTTGATAAAATTATCTATAGAAATACAATTTTGACAAAATTTTCTATGGAAATAAAATTTTGAAAATTTTTTCTACAGCAATAAAATTTTTATAAAATTTTCTATAGAAATAACATTTTGATAAATTTTTCTATTTAATTAATATTGTGACAAAATTTTCTATCGTAATTCAATGTTGACAAAACTTTTTATAGAAATAAAATTTTCAAAATACAAAATTTTTTTTGGCATGTTTTGGTAAAATTTTCGGCAAATTTTGGTAGGCAATTTTTGGTTCTAGTGGCAACCCTGCATTTGACCCAAAATAGATATTTGTGTTAAATTTAAAATTGATTGGAGCAAATCTGCGACCTAGACTTTGATTACAGGGGCCGATCCTGAGCATTGTTGCTCGTCTTCGTCTGGGTGTTGCAAACATATGTACTAACTTATAATACTTATAACAGTGTAGCGCAGGGTATAAATAGACCTCTTCGACGGTAGAGTTGTGTTTATTAATCTACTATTAAAAATATTTTTGTTTTTTCTCTGTAACCATAACATGTTCATGAGTAATAATAACATTTTTACCAGTAGTCACGTTATTTTACCGACGAATGTAAATATGTTCACCTTCTCTTACCAATAGACATAAGTCAACAAACGCCACTTATATGGCGAATAGGATTTACAATGATATTGAATGATTCTTGGGGGACAAGTGCTGTTTTGGGTTTTTGCGCAAACACGTAAATAAACTGAAGCAGCCTCCATGGCTGTTTTGTTTGTTGTTGGCCTTCATTAATGGTGGGTATGACAACATTCCCATTGTCAGTGCTATAGTGACAATACCGATTCTGATGTCTATCGTAGATGGGGACACGTGTATGCCTTCCATTGTATGCCGGTTGATATACGGATTCAAGTGTCCTGGTTTTATCCTCAAAATCCATACATGTAGTTCGCATTGGTGTTAGCATTCTTCTTCATTTTTGGTTTTTTTTTTTTTTTGCCAATGCGAACAGCATCAAATATCAATAAAAGCACACTTGCTCAACGTTTCAAACTAAAGTACAGTGTACAATGTTTGAGTGGCAATGTTGGATCATTTTTCATTGAAAGCTTCTTCTGACACATTCTTTTTAGGAGATTTCGTGACAAACATCATAAATGAGAAACATTTTTAAACAAAAACTAATTTCGAGAATTTATTTAAGAGAAAAAAAACATGTATGAGGACATGAAAATTGAAAACAATAAAAATATATATGCACTGTTAGAAAAAGCTTAGTGGAATTTGACATTAAAAACCCGTATATGGGGCCGTAAGTTTGGCAAGCATAAACATTTAAATAAATTTTAAATCATCACGGATCAAAGGAGTCTTCTTTGTAACTCTTTTTTAGAAAATTTATGGAATTTCAGGTGGATTTTAGGTAGATCGATCCCAGGGATACGGTTTCTCAAATAAAATTTAAAGTTTCTACATAGCGAGGTTTTGAAGCTAATTGAGGGTTTAACCCCAAAAAATAATATATAGAAAATAACAATATCAAATTTTTATGTTTTTTTTATGTTTTTATTATAATAAACCTCAATTTTTTAACTGTAAATGGACCCCAATCACGGGGACAAATGTATCCTACCAAAATTTGAAGAAAATTTTACCAAATAACTACCAAATGAAAGAAGTCAGGAAAGTCTAAAGTCGGGCGGGGCCGACTATATCATACCCTGCAACACTTTGTGGATCTACATTTTCGATACCATCTGAAATCCTTCAAATTTGTTGGGTGCTGTATATAAAGGTTTATGTTCCCATAGATATATATTTAAATCTGGACCGACATTATATTTAAGTCTTCTTAGAAAATCTATTGACTTAAAATTTAAGTCGGTTAATACCCTGGGGTGGAACACAATGTTAGTAAAAAACAATAATATACGGCCGTAAGTTCGACCAGGCCGAATCTTATGTACCATCCACCATGGATTGCGTAGAAACTTCTACGAAAGACTGTCATCCACAATCGAATAACTTGGGTTGTGGTATCTTAAAACTTCTTAACATCGTTTTCTAAATTGTGACTTAGTCCATACGTGGTAGAGATCCAGAATTGAAATATGGGGATCGCGTGTATGGGGGCTATATACAATTATGAACCTGATATGGACCAATTTTTGTACCATCCACCATGGATTGCGTAGAAACTTCTACGAAAGACTGTCATCCACAATCGAATAACTTGGGTTGTGGTATCTTAAAACTTCTTAACATCGTTTTCTAAATTGTGACTTAGTCCATACGTGGTAGAGATCCAGAATTGAAATATGGGGATCGCGTGTATGGGGGCTATATACAATTATGAACCTGATATGGACCAATTTTTGTGTGATTGGGGATCGATTTATCTGAGGGCTGTATATAGACCGATATGGACCTAGTTGGGCATGGTTTTTAACGGCCCTATAATAGCACAATGTACACTGAAAAAAATATTGTCGTGAGGTCAAAGATTTCATGTCTTTAAAATACGAATACAAATTTTGCTTAGCATAGAAGACGCATTTCTCTAAAATAAAGTTATTTTCCTTGTCCAAAAGTCGATGAACTTTTCAATGAAGTCGTATTGTCCTTATAATTAAGTGATTTGACTTAAAAATGGGTATCTTAACATGAAAGAAAAAAATTATAGGCTAAGGTCAACTTGACTTTAATAATTCAGAAAAATTCTTTAAATTTAATGAAATTGTCTTTAAATTTGTTGTCTTTTTGCATCTTGACTACAAAGCAAAAAATCGTTCAAATATAGGACATGTTTTTCAAAACTTTCTTTTAAAGAAGTTCTTTACTTCAAACATAGCATAATTTCTACTGGAAGTCGAGTCCTAATTTGGAAAATAAAGTTGCCGTTAACTCGTTTTTAAAGGACTTTGATAGGATATAAAGAAAAAAGCTGAGAAAGCGAAAAATTAAAATTTGCTTCCTAGAAGCAAGTACACAAAACCTAAATTTAAAAGAGAATTGTGTCTTAAAAGTATCCTTACTTGTATTCTCCGCTTCTTTGGCTCGGAATCAATACCAAATTTTTTAATGTAAAGACAAAATCTTTGGAACCGAGTATGCTCTTTTTTCCGTGTAACAACTTTCAACTGTCTCGGATGAAATTTGCTCCTTCAAGAGGCTCCAAAACCAAATCTAGGGATCGGTTTATATGGGGGGCTATATATGATTATGGACTGATATGGACCACTTTTGGCGTGGCTGTTAAATATCATATACTACCACCACGTCCCAAATTTCAACCAGATCGGATGAATTTTGCTTCTCCAAAAGGCACCAGAGGTAAAATCTGGGGATCGGTTTAAATGGGGGCTATATATAATTGTGGACTGATATGAACCAATTTCTGCATGGTTGTTGGATACCATATACTAACATCACGTACCAAATTTCAACCGATTCGGATGAATTTTACTCTTCCAAGAGGCTGCGGAGTTCAAATCTGGGGATCGGTTTATATGGGGGCTATATATAATTATGGGCCGATTTCGACCAATTTTTACATGGGTGTTTGAGGCCATATATTAACACCACGTACCAAATTTAAACTGAATCAGATGAATGTTGGTCTTCCAAGAGGCTCCTGAGTTCAAATCTGGTGATCGGTTTATATGGAGGCTATATATATTTATGAACCGATGTGGACCATTTTTTTGCATGGACATTAGAGACCATATACTAATACCAAATTTCAGCCGGATAGGATGAAATTTGCTTCTCTTAGAGGCTCCGCAAGCCAAATCGAGGGATCGGTTTATATGGGGGCTATAGATAATTATTGACCGATGTGGACCAATTTTTGCATAGTTGTTAGAGACCATATACTTACCCAATCTACCAAATTTTATCCGGGTCGGATGAAATTTGCTTATCTTAGAGGGTCCGCAAGCCAAATCGGTGGATCGGTTTATATGGGGGCTATATATAATTATGGACCGATGTGGACCAGTTTTTGCATGGTTGTTAGAGATCATATGCTGACACATTGTACCAAATTTCAGTCGGATCGGATGAAATTTGCTTCTCTTAGAGCAATCGCAAGCCAAATTTGGGGGTCCGTTTATATGGGGGCTATACGTAAAAGTGGACCGATATGGCCCATTTTCAATACTATCCGACATACATGAATAACAACTACTTGTGCCAAGTTTCAAGTCGATAGCTTGATTCGTTCGGAAGGTAGTGTGATTTCAACAGACGGACGGACGGACATGCTCACATCGACTCAGAATTTCACGATGACCCAGAATATATATACTTTATGGGGTCTTAGAGCAATATTTCGATGTGTTACAAACGGAATGACAAAGTTAATACACCCCCATCCTATGGTGGAAGGTATAACAAGTAAGAAAAGTCTAAAGTCGGGCAGGCCGACTATATTTACTCGTATTATACCCTGCACCACTTTGTGGAAAAAAATATGGGAAACATTTAAATCTGAACCAATTTTGGGGCAACTTAACAAAAGTGTATTTATGATTTATCGATCGATAGATATGCATTAGAAGTATAGGAAAATTGGAGTAATTTTTATAAGTTTTCGACTAAGCAGTGGCGATTTTACAAGGAAAATATTGGTATTTTGACCATTTTTGTCGAAATCGGAACAATATATATATGGGAGCTATATCTAAATCTGAACCGATTTCAACCAAATTTGGCACGCATAGCAACAAAGCTAATTTTACTCACAGTGCAAAATTTCAACTAAATCGGAGTAAAAACTTGGCCTCTCGGACATATGAGTGTAAATCGGGCGAAAGCTATATATGGGAGCTATATCTAAATCTGAGCCGATTTCATCCAAATTTGGCACGCATAGCTACAAAACTTATTCTACTCCCTGTCCAATATTTCAATTGAATCGTAGTAAAAGATTGTCCACTGTGGTCATATCAACCGATTTTAATCAAATTTGGCACACTAGACTACAGTACCAATTGTTCTTCTTGTGCAAAATTTCAAGTAAATCAGGGAAAAACTCTGTCTTCTGGGCCCATTTAAGTTCATATCTGGAGAAAGATATATATGGGAGCTATATCTAAATCTCAACCAATTTCTTCCAAAATCAATAGGGTTCTATTCTGACCCAAAACACATAGTTGTGCCAAATTTGAAGTCGATTGGACTAAAACTGCGACCTAGACTTTGATTACAAAAATGTGTTCACGGACAGACGAACAGACGTACATGGCTATATCGACTCAGAAGCCCACTCTAAGCATTTTTGCCAAAGACACCATGCGTCTATCTCGTCTCGTTCTGGGTGTTGCAAACATATGCACTAACTAATAATACCCTGTTCCACAGTGTAGCGCAGGGTATAAAAATTTATTTTGCAGAGTTTGATCCAATTTTTGTGGTTATTATGAAAAAACAAATGTTTCTATGAAAGAAATGATTTATTATTTTATTTTGGAATATAGGGAAAATTTATTTGGTTGCTTAAATATCCATTGAATTACAAATGTGTTGAAATTTTAAAAATTTTTAGTTTATACCAACAAGGGAAAATTGCTAATGGTAAAAAAGGAGAACTTACCCACAAAGGACTTTGAATTTTTAAAGATATTGACTAAATATTTAGTTAATATTTTACTTTTATTATATTTTTATAGAATTTTTTCTATCGAAATTATCGAAATATTATTTTTATAGAACATTTGGTCAAAATTGTATTTCAATTAAAAATTTTGTAACCATTTTATTCTTAGAGAAATTGTTGACAAAACTTTATTCCTACAGAAAATTTGTCAAAATTTTATTCCTACAGAGAATTTTGCCAAAATATTATTTCTACAGAAAATTGTATTAATATTCGTTTCCTACAGAAAATGTTTTTAAAATTTTATTTCTCGAGATATAGAAAATTCTGTCAAAATTTTATTTCCATAGAAAATTTTGTCAAAATTTTATTTCCATAGAAAATTTTGCCAAAATTTTATTTGCATAGAAAGAGTTGTCCAAATTTTATTTCTATAGAAAATTGTCAAAATTTTATTTCTATAGAAAATTTTGTCAAAATTTTATTTAAATAGAAAATTTTGTCATAAATTTATTTCTACAGAAAATGTTGTCAAAATTTTAGTTCTACAGAAAATTTTATCAACATTTGTTTCCTACATAAAATGTTGTCAACATTTTATTTCTAGAGAAAATATTTGTCAAAATTTTATTTCTATAGAAAATGTTGTCATCAATTTATTTCTATAGAAAAATTTGTCAAAATTTTATTCCTATAGACAATTTTGTCAAAATTTTATTTCTATAGAAAATTTTGTCAACATTTTATTTCAATAGAAAGTTTTGTCATAAATTTATTTCTTTCGAAAATTTTGTCAAAATTTTATTTCTATAGAAAATTTTGTCAAAATTTTATTTCTATAGAAAATTTTGTGCAAATTTTATTTCTATAGAAAATTTTGTGCAAATTTTATTTCTATAGAAAACGTTGTCCAATTTTTTTTTTATGGAAAAAGTTGCCCAATTTTATTTCTATAGAAAATTTTGTCAAAATTTTATTTCTATAGAAAATTTTGTCAAAAATTTTATCTATAAAAAATTTTGTGAAAAATTTTACTTCTATAGAAAATTTTGTGCAATTTTTATTTCTATAAAAAACGTTGTACAATTTTTTTTCTATAGAAAAAGTTGTCGACATTTTATTTCTGTAGAAAATTTTGTCAAATTTGTATTTCTATAGAAAATTTTGTGCAAATTTTATTTCTATAGAAAACGTTGTCTACTTTTTATATCTTGCGCCACACTGTGGAACAGGGTATTATAAGTTAGTGCATATGTTTGCAACACCCAGAAGGAAACGAGATAGACACATTGTGTCTTTGACAAAAATGCTCAGGGTGGGCTCCTGAGTCGATATAGTCATGTCCGTCTGTTCGTGAACACATTTTTGTAATCAAAGTCTAGGTCGCAGTTTTAGTCCAATCGACTTAAAATTTGGCACAAGTTTTGGGTCAGAATAGAACCCTATTGATTTTGGAAGATCAATTTTGTCAAAATTTTATTTCTATAGAAAATTTTGTCGACATTTTATTTCAATAGAAAATTTTGTCATAAATTTATTTCTTTCGAAAATTTTGTCAAAATTTTATTTTTTTCTATAGAAAAAGTTGTCGACATTTTATTTCTGTAGAAAATTTTGTCAAAATTGTATTTCTATAGAAAATTTTGTCAACATTTTATTTCAATAGAAAATGTTATCATAAATTTATTTCTTACGAAAATTTTGTCAAAATTTTATTTCTATCGAAAATTTTGTTAAAATTTTATTTCTATAGAAAATTTTGTGCAAATTTTATTTCTATAGAAACCGTTGTCCAAGTTTTTTTTTTTGTATAGAAAAAGTTGCACGATTTTATTTCTATAGAAAATTTTGTCAAAAATTTTATCTATAGAAAATGTTGTGAAAATTTTTACTTCTATAGAAAATTTTGTGCAATTTTTATTTCTATAAAAAACGTTGTCCAATTTTTTTTTTCTATAGAAAAAGTTGTCGACATTTTATTTCTGTAGAAAATTTTGTCAAATTTGTATTTCTATAGAAAATTTTGTGCAAATTTTATTTCTATAGAAAACGTTGTCTAATTTTTATATCTTGCGCCACACTGTGGAACAGGGTATTATAAGTTAGTGCATATGTTTGCAACACCCAGAAGGAGACGAGATAGACACATTGTGTCTTTGACAAAAATGCTCAGGGTGGGCTCCCGAGTCGATATAGTCATGCCCGTCTGTTCGTGAACACATTTTTGTAATCAAAGTCTAGGTCGCAGTTTTAGTCCAATCAAATTTGCACAAATATGTGTTTTGGCTCAGAATAGAACCCTATTGATTTTGGAAGAAATCGGTTCAGATTTAGATATAGTTCCCATATATATATTTTGCCCGATATGGACTTATATGGCCCCAGAAGCCAGAGTTTTACCCTAATTTGTTTAAAATTTTGCACAAGAAGAACAATTAGTACTATAGTCAAACGTGCCAAATTTAATTGAAATCGGTTCAGAGTTAGATTTAGCTCCCATATATATCATTCGCCCGATATGGACTAATATAGTACCTGAAGCCAGAGTTTTACCCCAATTTCGTTGAAATTTTGCACTAGGAGTATAATTAGTAGTGTAGTCAAGTGTGCCAAATTTTATTGAAATCGGTTCAGATTTAGATATAGCTCCCATATATATCGTTCACCCGATTTACACTCATATGACCACAGTGGCCAATCTTTTACTCCGATTTAATTGAAATTTTGTACAGGGAGTAGAATTAGCATTGTAGCTATGCGTGCCAAATTTGGTTGAAATCGGTTCAGATTTAGATATATCTCCCATATATAGCTTTCGCCCGATTTACACTCATATGACCACAGAGTCCAATTTTTAACTCCGGTTTAGTTGAAATTTTGCACAGGGAGTAGAATTAGCATTGTAGCTATGCGTGCCAAATTTTATGTCAATAGAATATTTAATCAATATTTTATTACTATAGAAAATTTTGTCAAAATTTTATTTCTATAGAAAATTTTTTTAAAATTTTATTTCTATAGAAAATTTTGTCACAATTGTATCCCTATAGAAATTTTTGCCAAAATTTTATTCCCAGAGAAAATTTTTCAACATTTCTATAGAAAATTTTGTCAAAATTGTATTTCTATAGAAAATTTAGTCATCGCGTCATTGTCCAAATGTTTTTCTATTAAAAAAGTTTTCTGCTTTTTATTTCTATAGAACATTTTGTCAAAATTTAATTTCTTCATATTATTTTTAAGGAATGTTTTTTCGAAATTTTATTTCTATAGAAAATTTTGTTTCTTTAGAAAATTTTAGCCAATTTTAGAAAACGTTGTCCAAATTTTATTTCTACAGAAAATTTGTGAAATACATCTATGTGGAGAGGAATATTTTGTAAAATCTACCAAAATATCAAGGATTGTACCAATATACCAAGCAGTAAGACATGTACCATTGTTGCTAAAATTATTGCGGCAATTGTGGCAACCGTGAACCCAATATCCATGCTGGGATTGTGCTTCGTTATTCCCTCTATTTTCGAATTCTGGAATTCGATAATGGTGGGAACTATATATGCTATTGTTATTCCAAATAGCATTGTATCATATTAGATTTACTTTTTACATGACCAGCCTGTGGTCGGGGTTTAAGTCTTTCTCCAATGGACAGCGTCTAAAGTGGCTAGCCCAGTCAGTTAGGGTTCATTTTCACGTAGCCTATTAAATGAAAAGAAAAAGTGAGCCCTAATGTATGTCGGTGCTTTTTTCCATGGGCCTTATATTTATTATGGACCGATATGGACCAATTTTTGCATGGTTTTTATACCCCCCACCATCCGATCCATATAAACGGATACCCACATTCGCGTGCCGGAGCCTCTTGGAAGAGAAAATTTTATCCGATCCAGTTGAAATTTGATACGTTGTGTCCATATCGTCAATATCAGTCCATAAAATTATATAGCCGCCATATAACCCGATCGCCAGATTTGACTTGCGGAGTTTCTTAAAGGAGAAAATTTCATACGATCCGGTGAAATGTGGTACGTGCTCAAATAACCTTTTTTTGAAAAGTCGGTTTTCAGTTTATCCGAAAATCCCATTAAAAAAACCTCCGTAGAGAAAGTGATCTATTAAGATATTATTTTCTACTATTTAGTAGAAACGACTTGTAAAGAGTCAATTGTTTTTCATCTTCAGTGCCTCTTTACAAAAAGTTTAACTTTCCGAAGAAACATATGCGAAAGTAGATAGTAATGTCATTGAAATACAGAAAACCGGCTAATCGATGGTCAAAATTCGGGTTTTGCGATTTAGTAATTAATGTCTATTTTTTTACTATCCGGTTTCGCTTTGTGTAATTTAATACGGTTAGCCGGTGTCGGCTTTGGACATCCTAGTTCTATGCTTATATGCCCTCTAACATACATGGAAAAATTAGACCATATCGGTCCATAATTATATACATTCGCCATATAATCCGATCCCCAAATTTGACATATGGAAGAGCAATTCATGATCGTGGTTGCATAAAATTCGGCCTGGCCAAACATAGGGCCATACATACTTGTTAGATCACAGATTGGATGGGATTTGCTGTTCCAACAAGCACCATAAGTCAAATCTGATCTGATCCGATATGGCCCACTTGCAACACCATCCGACCTACATGCATAAGTCGATACCTTGTTTCATTCGGAAGTTTCCCTAATTTCAACAGACTGACGGACATCGCTAAATCGATTCATACACCACGACCCAGAATATATATTTTGTAAGGAGTCTGAGACCAATATTTCGATTTGTTATAAACGTCAATATACTTCTTTAGCGGAGGATATAAAATTTCAAATTTCAATTTAAAGAAAATCGTTTTAAAATTTCAGGAATTGAAATGAGGAGAATATTTTGGCTAAATCAGAATATTAGCTGAGGGACCAAACCAACACAGAACTTAAAAATAATGAAAACAAGATTACGATGATTTTTCTAACAGTGTATATTCTTATACCTTCAAGAAAACCTTTGGTATAAGATTTGTGGTTGGGAAATTACGTAAACTTCCGGCCCTGCCAAAATTTCGAATGGAAATATTTTGTACTTACTATTAATGAGGTTTCATAAATTTTATTAAAGTTGTACTATTATCATAAAATATTCATTGAAAAAAAAAAACGAAAACAAAGTTTCTATTTAGTAATTTAAGCCAATAATTTTCGATTTGCTTGCAACTTATGTTTCCGATTTTATGTTCATTATCTTCGATTCTTACACTGCATTTTTGCTCTGCCTTTGAAGGGATCAAACAAAAAAGGGAAAAAAAACACAGAGTACTTAACTTTATCCTTATTTTCGAATGAGATTAATGTTACTCTCAGTAAACAATCTTAAAGTAATTATTAATTAAAAAGTCCTTATTGTTCAGTAGTTTGCTTATCTTTATATTTTTCCGCATGAAACTGAAACGATATGACCAGAAAGGATGAAAGTTGTATTTTTTTTTACCACAATCATTTATAATCTACAATGGCCTTGCCATAACCACATAAAGAAGGTCGTTCTGTTTTTTTTAACTGCTATGAAGTTCTTTTTTTTCGATGAGAATTGTTATCTCAGTTTTGTTGATTGTACAAAAATGCTCTAAAATAATTGATTACTTTTTTATACCCTCCATCATAGGATGGGGGTATATTAACTTTGTCATTCCGTTTGTAACACATCGAAATATTGCTCTAAGACCCCATTAAGTATATATATTCTGGGTCGTGGTGAAATTCTGAGTCGATCTAAGCATGTCCGTCCGTCCGTCCGTCCGTCTGTTGAAATCACGCTAACTTCCGAACGAAACAAGCTATCGACTTGAAACTTGGCACAAGTAGTTGTTATCGATGTAGGTCGGACGGTATTGAAAATGGGCCATATCGGTCCACTTTTACGTATAGCCCCCATATAAAGGGACCCTCAGATTTGGCTTGTGGAGCCTCTAACAGAAGCATATTTCATCCGATCCGGCTGAAATTTGGTACATGGTGTTGGTATATGGTCTCTAACAACCATGCAAAAATTGGTCCATATCGGTCCTTAATTATATATAGCCCCCATATAAACCGATCCCCAGATTTGGCTTGTGGAGCCTCTAAGAGAAGCATATTTCATCCGATCCGGCTGAAATTTGGTACATGTTGTTGGTATATGGTCTCCAACAACCATGCAAAAATTGGTCGACATCAGTCCATAATTATATATAGCCCCCATATAAACCGATCCCCAGATTTGGCTTGTGGATCCTCTAAGCATTAGCGTAGCTAGACAATTTTCCTTGGGGGGGCCATATCCCCCCTAGCTAAAAATGTATAGACTGAAGTTATAGGTTCAATTAATGTTTTATTTCATAAAATTGAATAAAAAATTAGACATCAAAATAACTCGACAATTACTTTATAATAAAGCAACTAAAAGTAGTTCCACACTTTTCCCAGCAAAAAAAATTGTGAGTTGTTCTAAAGGCACAACTTAAAAAGCACTTCCAACAATGTCCTCAATTATTTTAACAACACAGGAAGTTTTTTTACTTCATTTTTTCATATTTTAATGTGTAATTTTTTTTTTGTTTTCTTTTTTTCAAATAGTTTAAAAAAAGAGTAAGAATAAATAAATTGGTACAAATTATTCAAATTTTGCCATAAAACTGCTAAATCCATTATAGAAAAAAAGATAATTTTGGAAATTATTCGAAAAAAAACATTTCAAACAAGCGTCAGAATGCATTAAAAATCATAAAAACAATAAAAAAATTATTTATTTGGGAAAATATCACAAAATTTTTTAGTTCACATTCAAAACACTGAATTCGGATCTCACCTTAAGAAGTGATGCAAATTCATTGCAACGGCTGTTGAAACGGTGGACATTTGTCCTATGACAAGCTCATATTACATTCATTGCTTCTCCGCCAATTTTGCACCACTTCTAGACCCAAAAAGAACATTTCACAACTTTTTTGGCGACGCTTTTTCGCAGCATTATTATGATATTAATTTATGAAAGAATAGTTTTAATATCACTTACTATTTTTTTAAAATTAAATTGACTAAACTAAATCAATCAAAAGGTCAACCACAGCTTTATTTCATAAATATCTGACTTCAAACATTGCCATCGGCAATTGCTACCACAACCCAAGTAATTCGATTGTTCATGAAAGTCTTTAGCGGAACTTTGTGCGATTGTATATACGTGTTTAATTGTTAAAAAAATTAAAAAAAACTATTGACATTTATTGAAAAATGGAAAATCATAAATAGAGTTTCAAATTCTGGGGGGGGCTAAAATTTTTCTGGGGGGGTCTAAGCCCCCTCCCCAGAGGCCTTCCTACGCTTATGCCTCTAAGAAAAGCATATTTCATCCGATCGGCGTGAAATTTGGTACATGGTGTTGGTATATGGTCTCTAACAACCATGCAAAAATTGGTCCACATCGGTCCATAATTATATATATCGCACATATAAACCGATCCCCAGATTTGGGTTGCGGAGCCTCTAAGAAAAGCAAATTTCATCCGATCAGGCTGAAATTTGGTACATGGTATTGGTATATAGACTCTACCAACCGTGCAAAAATTGGTCCATATCGGTCCATAATTATATATAGCCCCCATATAAAACGTTCTATAGATTTGACCTCCGGAGCCTCTTGGAGGAACAAAATTCATCCGATCCGGTTCAAATTAGGAACGTGGTGTTAGTATATGGTGGCTAACAACCATACCAAAATTGGTCCAATCACACAAAAATTGGTCCATATCGGTTCATAATCATGGTTGCCACTAGAGCCAAAAATAATCTACCAAAATTTTATTTCTATAGAAAATTTTGTACAAATTTTATTTCCATAGAAAATTTTGTCAAAATTTTATTTCTAGAAACAAATTTGTTAAAATTTTATTTCTGTAGACATTTTTGTCAAAATTTTCTTTCTATAGAAAATTTTGTGAAAATTTTTATTTCTATAGAACATTTTGTGAAAATTTTATTTCTATAGAAAATTTTGTTAAAATTTTATTTCTGTATAAAATTTTGTCAAAATTTTATGTCTACTTTGTCAAACTGAATAATATACGTATTGGATCGATCTTTGTTGATTTTATATATACCACGTATGGACATGCAATTTAGAAGATGGTGTTAGGAGGTTTTAAGATACCTTGCCATCGGCAAGCGTTACCGCAACTTATGTAATTCGATTGTGGGTGGCAGTGTTTAGAAGAAGTTTCTACGCAATCCATGATGGAGGGTACATAAGCTTCGGCCTGGCCGAACTTACGGCCGTATATACTTGTTTATCTTTGATTCCTTAGAATAAATACAATAGAGACATTTATTTATTTTGAAATAATGGAGATTAAGATTGTTCCAAGGAGATAATAATGAAAAGCTACTGTAAAAGTAACTAGAGAGAGAGAGAGTAACTTTGAGTAAATCTAATAGGAACAAAAATGTTTAAATTGCTAAAATGGTGCCGGTACACAGAGAACATTTTATGAAAATTCACCCAAAAACCCTTCTATAAGGGTATTATAAGTTAGTGCTTAAAGGGTGATACGGTCAAAATTTGGTCAATATAAACTTGACGTATTTCTTTCAATTTTGCATTTAAAAAACCTGAACACCCCTCATTTTGAAGGTGTGTGTAGAATGTTGCTCCTATTTTGATTTTGGAATTCACTCTTCAGTTGTCAAAATGCCGTCCAAGCAAGAAGAGCAGCGTATCAAAATTTTACTCACGTATCGCGAAAATCCGAGCTACTCGCACGCAAAGCTGGCAAAATCGCTAAAAGTTTCCAAATCAACCGTTACAAATGTAATTAAAGTGTTTGGGGAACGTTTGTCCACAGCCAGGAAGTCTGGATCGAGGGGAAATCGAAAACCGGAAGCCGCTGAGACGACAAAGAGAGTTGCCGGTAGTTTCAAGCGAAACCCTAACCTCTCTCTCCGAGATACCGCAAATAAGCTGGGTGTATCGTCTACAACCGAGCATCGAGCCAAAAAACGAGCCGGACTATCGACTTACAAGAAGGTAGTGACTCCAAATCGCGATGATAAACAAAATACGACGGCCAAAGCGCGATCCCGGAGGCTGTATACGACGATGCTGACGAAGTTTGACTGCGTGGTAATGAACGACGAAACCTACGTCAAAGCCGACTACCAGCAGCTTCCGGGACAGGGGTTTTATACGGCAAAAGGAAGGGGAAAGCTACCAGATATTTTCAAGCACATAAAACTGTCAAAGTTCACAAAGAAATATCTGGTTTGGCAAGCCATCTGTACCTGTGGCTTGAAGAGCAGCTTCCGGGACTGTCAACCAAGAAATTTACGTGAAAGAGTGTTTGAATAAACGTCTGCTGCCTTTCCTGAAGAAACACGGTTGTTCCGTACTGTTTTGGCCGGATTTGGCATCTTGCCATTACGGTAAAAAGGACATGAAGTGGTACGCCGCCAACAACGTGCAGGTGGTTCCCAAGGACAAGAACCCCCCCAACACGCCAGAGCTCCGCCCAATTGAGAAATACTGGGCTATTGTCAAGCGGAACCTAAAGAAGACCAAAAAAACTGCTAAGGACGAGCAGCAGTTCAAACCTTTTTTCGGAGGGTTCAAGTGTGGTTTATTGTTGGGTTTAACGAACTGCCTGAATTTATTCTGATAATTGGTTGATAGTTTTGCTGCAAGTAGAGGATGCTGATGAGGAATGTGGTAATTCCGAAACGTGCGTCCATCCAACCATCTTGCAGTCTTAAGGGCTTTGCCCAAATAAATTTGACAAACATTCTTTTCCTCTGTTGGTTAAGCTACACTTGTAGTTTAGTCAATGTATGGTTTTAAGCTGCAATAAAAAACAACAACAATGCTTAAAGAACAAAACCAACAATAACAAAACGAAAAGAATGGAATTTTGACAAAATTTTCTATAGAAGTAAAATTTTGACAAATTGGTCTATAAAAATAATAAACGTTTGAGAAAACTTTCTATAGAAATAAAATTTTAACACATTTTTCTATAGAAATAAATTTTGACACAATTTTCTATAGAAATAACATTTTGAGAAAATTTTCTATAGAAATAAAATTTTCACAAAATTTTCTATAGAAATAAAATTTTGACAAAATTTTTAGAGAGAAAAAATTTTGACAAATTTTTCTATAGAAATACAATTTTGACAAAATTTTCTATAGAAATAAAATTTTCCATAGAAATAAAATTTTGACAAAATTATCTACAGACATAAAATTTTGACAAAATTTTCTATAAAAATAAAATCTTGACAAAATTTTCGATAGAAATACAATTTTGAGAAAGATTTCTAAAGAAATAAAATTTTGACAAATTTTTCTATAGAAATAATATATTGACAAAATTTTCTATCGAAATAAATTTTTGACAAAATAAATTTTGACAAAATTTTCTATAGAAGTAACATTTTGACAAAATGGTCTATAAAAATAAACGTTTAAGACAAGATTTTCTATAGAAATAAATTTTGACACAATTTTCTATAGAAATAACATTTTGAGAAAATTTTCTATAGAAATAAAATTTTCACAAAATTTTCTATAGAAATAAAATTTTGACAAAATTTTTAGGGAGAAAAAATTTTGACAAATTTTTCTATAGAAATACAATTTTGACAAAATTTTCTATAGAAATAAAATTTTCCATAGAAATAAAATTTTCCATAGAAATAAAATTTTGACAAAATTATCTACAGAAATAAAATTTTGACAAAATTTTCTATATTTTCAATTTTGACAAAGATTTCTAAAGAAATAAAATTTTGACAAAATTTTCTATAGAAATAAAATCTTGACAAAATTTTCGATAGAAATACAATTTTGAGAAAGATTTCTAAAGAAATAAAATTTTGACAAATTTTTCTATAGAAATAATATATTGACAAAATTTTCTATCGAAATAAATTTTTGACAAAATCTTCTATAAATATAAAATTCAAAGTATGTTATTTTATTTCATTGTTTGTTTGTATGTTCCGATTTACTTGAAGCTTTCAACTTTTTGATACCTCGTCGCGGAGGGGACCTCTTCTTAGTCCGAGTTTCTGGAAATTGGACCAAAGTTGACTGAGTACTTTGAAATTTTCATTGAAGGTTGGTGGTGGTATCTAGACATAGATCCGCTACTATATTTTTCGATATATGATCGTGGAGGGGGACCTCCCCTTTGTCCGACTTATTTTGAAGTACAGTGAAAAAACTAAAATTCTCCATTTTTTTGTGAGATTTACAGAGAACATGCGGTGAGATTATGAAATTAATATGGGATATCTGATGTGTTCATTTTGGACGGGGAGGGAAGACCTCCCCCTTGCCCGGCGTTTTGAAAATTGGAACGAAATTATCCAAAATTATTTTTGAAATTTTCAGGGAAGGTTTTCAGGGAAGGCATCTTGACAAAAATGACTAATTTAGCTTTCGATATTTGGTCATGGAGAGGGATCTCCATTTTGCCCGACCTTTTTTTAGAGTACAGTGAAGACAAAACTAAAAATCTCCGACTGAAATTTTACGGAAAAACTGGGTGAGGTTATGAAATTTATATCAGGTTCTCGAAATTTATATCAGGTTACGCTAGTATTCTATAGTAATAAAACTTTGAAAAAATGGTCTATAAAAATTAAATTTTTAAAAAATTTCAATAGGAATCAAATTTTGACAAAATTTTTAAAGAAATAAAATTTTGAAAAAAATTTTCTGAAATTTTGACGAAGTTTTCTACAGAAATAAAATTTTTGCAAAATTTTCTATAAAAATAAACTTTTGAGAAAATATTCTATAGAAATAAAATTTTGACGAAATTTTCTATAGATATGAAATTTTTACGAAATTTTCTACAGAAATAAAATGTTGGCAAAATTTTCTACAGAAATAAAATTTTGACAAAATATTCAGTAGAAATAAAACTTTGACAAAATATTCTGTAGAAATAAAACTTTGACAAAATGGTCTATAAAAAAATTGACAAAATTTTCAATAGGAATAAAATGTTTATAGATATACAATTTTGAAAAATTTTCAATAGGAATAAAATTTTGTCAAAATTTTCTATAGAAATAAAATTTTAACAAAATTTTCTATAGAAATAAAATTTTAACAAAATTTTCTATAGAAATAAAATTTTGACAATATTTTCTATAGAAATAAATTTTTCACAAAATAGGTTCTAGAAATAAAATTTTGAAAAAATTTTCTAAACAACTAAAATTTTGACATAATTTTCAATACGAATAAAATTTTCAAAAAAATTTCTACAGAAATAAAATTTTAAGAACATTTTCAATAGAAATAAAATTTTGAGAAAATTTTCTAAAGAAATAACATTTTGAGAACATTTTCTATAGAAATAAAAATTTTATTGGTGTTTTTTATTTCAGCTTAAAATCATGCATTGACTAAACTACAAGTGTAGCTTAACCAATAGAGGAAAAGTATGTTTGTCAAATTTATTTGGGCTAAGCCCTATAGACTGCTAGATGGTTGGATGTACAGCTGTTTCGGAATTACCACATTCCTCATCAGCATCCTCTACTTGCAGAAAACTATCAACCAATTATCAGAATAAATTCGTGTAATTCACTAAACCCAAAGTGAACTACACTCGAACCTTCCGAAAAAAGATTTGATAGTCGGCTACTGCCTACACAAAATTGCAAGCATATCTCTTTTCCTTTGCCGAACTCAAATCATCGATTTGAATGTAGTTGGCTGGGTTTGTTTTTGAGCGTGCTTCCTCTAGTTTCATTCGTTTTGTTTGTTATTGTTGGTTTCTCTTCAATCATTATTGTTGTTTTTGATGTCAGCTTAAAACCATGTATGGACTTTGTAGTTTAGTCAATGCATGGTTTTAAGCTGTGTAGCTTAACAAACAGAGGAAAAGTATGCTTGGCAAATTTATTTGGGCAAAGCCCTATTGACTTTCTGTTGGTTAAGCTACACTTGTAGTAGTGTGCGCATTCCAAATGTGGTCTTTCGTCCGATTTAGATTCATAGACCATGCAGGCCAAAGCTTCATTTTTGCAATGTGAGCCAAATTTTAACAAAATCGACTCAAAATTAGACAAAGTTCTCATAAATATTTTCCTCCGATTCCTTGTAAAATCGTCAAATGTAAAAACGACTTTTCCTATACCTTTGAACCATATCTAGCGACCGATAAATAACAAATACATTTTTGCGAAATGTCTTTAGATTTAAATATTTCCCAGATCATTAGCTTATTTATATTTTATGTCTAGAGATTTGGTAGAAGTCAAAAAAAAAAAAAAAAAATTATCCGAATCGGTTCAGATTGAATATATGTACACTGGTAGAAAAAGTTTCGTTATATTAAGGAAATGTGACATTAAAATTGAGCCAACGAAACAAATTCATTGATATAACGAAATTTTTCGTTATTATAACGAATTTTCTGTTAGTCAACGAAACGTTTCGTACCATTAACGATTAATTTCATTGTCTTAATGAAAATGTTTCGTTGTATCAATGAAAAATTTTCATTGGCTCAAATTTAATGAAATTTTCTTTGTGTGTACATATATGCGCACAAAAACATTTTTTACAGCAACCATCACATTGACTTTAGATTTTCCTTACTTGTTTTTATTGTAAAAATCCAACAATGTCGGAAGTAACAAGTTTGCTAAAAGATATAAAAATCAAATTAAATTAAACTAACATACATTAAAGTGAAGGTCGATTAATTTAAAATAAATATTATTAAATTAATTTAGTTTTGTCTTTCAATATAAGAATAAGGGCATGTTCTTTTTAAGGCGAAATATCTTCATCTAAACAAAAATAGAACCCTTGGGTAATCCCGAAAAAATGGGCAACAAAAGTAGATTTCCATTATCGCAACAAGGAGCTTTCATTTGAGAGGTCATTGAATTTGACATATTGAAATATTTCAATACAAATGTCCTTCCTTTTATTAAAAATTTCGTTATTTTTAGCTGACAAATTTATGCCAAATGGGTATTTGTATTATGGTTCAGCGTGGGTAATATATTTCAATACATTTGTGATATGTTTTCATTTTATTTCCTTCTTCATGATGTATGTGTCGCACAGTGGTTCGAAAAGGGCAAAGAACTATGTGTTCCGATTTTCAGTTTATTTTTACTACCAAATTCTATTGTATTTGAATAGAACTAAGATTAAAATATTATTGAATTTTATATGTTTTTTATTCGAGATAACAAAAAATTGATTTCACCACAAAAAATAGCATCTCTGCATTTTGGTGAATTATCATCCCTTTTTAGAAAATTTGAAAATATATATGATTTTATTTTTATTCATATGCTTTTTTTTACTTTCGAGTAAAGAACAAAATAAAATTCTGCTATATATACTACACGGAAATGAAACTACGCAGATTTTTTTTTTACTTCATCCAATTGATGTTTTAATTGAAACGGGTTCAATTACAAATTATGCTTAGAAAAAAAATTATTTGATTTTTTCGGTTCTTTCAAATAATTTTATAATTGAATTTTTTCAAAGTTTGCGATTTTATTTATAATTGGATTTTTCTTTTTATTCATTTATTTTCTTGAAATAAATGTATTTACAATTCATATAATTGCCTCAGCGCCACTAAGGCAATATATAGGCTATCTGGCAACGCATTTCATGGAAAAATATATTTGACAAACAAATTTACGATATCATTTTTTAAAATATTTGAAATAAATCATTTGAGTCATTTCAGTCAACATTTAATAGATCAGTGAAGAGTATGTATGTATATAGCAACTAATTATTTGCGACCAAAATTGTCAATTATACTTTTTATTCTTTTCAAAACAAATTTTAACTGATTTTATTTCTTTTTTATTTGATTAAAAAATTAATAATGTCAGTTAATTTTCTAATTGCTTACGCTCCATATTTCAATTAACTTTTTAATTCGAAATTGTTTGGTGAATTTTTTTCTGGATGGAGGCATTAAACATTGGGTTTTAAAATGTAACCAATCTCTTTTTATCCATTCGTTGTATGGGATTAATGCACTGTGTAATGTCTTCTTTCAAGATTCCAAGGAAGCCGAAAGTTGTTAAAAAAATAAATTGTCATCCAGATGTGATGGGATGATTATAACAAATCTTGAAAATCTTCCATGTTTTTCCATACAATTCAAGGACATAAATTCATAAATTTGTCTTGGAACAAAAAAGAAAAGAAATGTCGTAATTTATTTTGACATAATATGTAAAATAATGGCCTATTGCTATTTAAAATAACGGCCTATTGCTACTTAAAATAATGGCCTATTGGTATAATAAGGTTGTGCTTGTAACACATCGAAGTATCGAATTTGTTGCCACAGATGGTAGAATTTGGTAGGTAAAGGATGATACGGTCAAAATTTGGTCAAGTGAAAACGCGTGTAAATCGGTGAAATCGTTTATTTAAAAAATCAAATTAAATTTCTTTTTATACCCTCCATCATAGGATGGGGGTATATTAACTTTGTCATTCCGTTTGTAACACATCGAAATATTGCTCTAAGACCCCATAAAGTATATATATTCTGGGTCGTGGTGAAATTCTGAGTCGATCTAAGCATGTCCGTCCGTCCGTCCGTCCGTCTGTTGAAATCACGCTAACTTCCGAACGAAACAAGCTATCGACTTGAAACTTGGCACAAATAGTTGTTATCGATGTAGGTCGGATGGTATTGAAAATGGGCCATATCGGTCCACTTTTACGTATAGCCCCATATAAAGGGACTGAAGGATTTGGCTTGTGGAGCCTCTAACAGAAGCATATTTCATCCGATCCGGCTGAAATTTGGTATATGGTGTTAGTATATGGTCTCTAACAACCATGCAAAAATTGGTTCACATCGGTCCATAATTATATATAGCCCCCATATAAACCGATCCCCAGATTTGGCTTGCGGAGCCTAGAAGAGAAGCAAATTTCATCCGATCCGGCTGAAATTTGGTACATGGTATTGGTATATGGTCTCTAACAACCGTGCAAACATTGGTTCACATCGGTCCATAATTATATATAGCCCCCATATAAACCGATCTCCAGATTTGGCTTGCGGAGCCTCAAAGAGAAGAAAATTGCATACGATCCGGCTGAAATTTGGTACATGATATTGGTATATGGTATCTAACAACCATGCAAAAATTGGTCCATATCGGTCCTTAATTATATATAGCCCCCATATAAACCGATCCCCAGATTTGGCTTGCGAAGTCTCAAAGAGAAGCAAATTTCATCCAATCCGGTTGTAATTTGGAACATGGTGTTAATATATGATCTTTAACAACCGTGCCAGAATTGGTCCATATCGGTCCATAATTATATATAGCCCCCATAGAAAACGTTCTCCAGATTTGACCTCCGGAGCCTCTTGGAGGAGCAAAATTCATCCGATCCGGTTCAAATTAGGAACGTGGTGTTAGTATATGGTCGCTAACAACCATACCAAAATTGGTCCAATCACACAAAAATTGGTCCATATCGGTTCATAATCATGGTTGCCACTAGAGCCAAAAATAATCTACCAAAATTTTATTTCTATAGAAAATTTTGTTAAAATTTTATTTCTGTAGAAATTTTTGTCAAAATTTTCTTTCTATAGAAAATTTTGTCAAAATTTTTATTTCTATAGGAAATTTTGTGAAAATGTTATTTCTATAGAAAATTCTGTTAACATTTTATTTCTGTAGAAAATTTTGTCAAAATTTTGTGTCTACTTTGTCAAACTGAATTATATACGTATTGGATCGATCTTTTTTGATTTAATATATACCACTTATGGACTTACATACAATTTAGAAGATGGTGTTAGGAGGTTTTAAGATACCTTGCCATCGGCAAGCGTTACCGCAACTTAAGTAATTCGATTCTGGATGGCAGTGTTTAGAAGAAGTTTCTACGCAATCCATGATGGAGGGTACATAAGCTTCGGCCTTTGCCGAACTTACGGCTTTATATACTTGTTCAAGTTCATTTAGTATAAAATTCAGGAAAAATATTCAGTTAGGCTTTCGCTTTTCCAAAATCGAATTGCCGAGCCTCACGCTTGACACCTGCCATCAGATTTTGTACAGCCACCTTGTCCACCTTCTTCGCCGCAGAAAGCCAGTTTGCCTTGAACTGCTGTCGTCCTTAGCAGTTTTTGGTCTTCTTTAGGTTCCGCTTGACAATAGCCCAGTATTTCTCAATTGGGCGGAGCTTTGGCGTGTTGGGAGGGTTCTTGTCCTTGGGAACCACCTGCACGTTGTTGGCGGCGTACCACTCCATGGCCTTTTACCGTAATGGCAAGATGCCAAATCCGGCCAAAACAGTACGGAACAACCGTGTTTCTTCAAAAAAGGCAGCAGACGTTTATTCAAACACTCTTTCACGTAAATTTCTTGGTTGAAAGTCCCGGAAGCTGCTCTTCAAGCCACAGGTACAGATGGCTTGCCAAATCAGATATTTCTTTGCGAACTTTGACAGTTTTATGTGCTTGAAAATATCTGTTACTTTTCCCCTTCCTTTTGCCGTATAAAACTCCTGTCCCGGAAGCTGCTTGTAGTCGGCTTTGACGTAGGTTTCGTCGTCCATTACCACGCAGTCAAACTTCGTCAGCATCGTCGTGTACAGCCTCCGGGATCGCGCTTTGGCCGTCGTAGTTTGTTTATCATCGCGATTTGGAGTCACTACCTTCTTGTAAGTCGATAGTCCGGCTCGTTTTTTGGCTCGATGCACGGTTCTAGACGATACACCCAGCTTATTTGCGGCATCTTGGAGAGAGAGGTTAGGGTTTCGCTTGAAACTACCGGCAACTCTCTTTGTCGTATCAGCGGCTTCCGGTTTTCGATTTCTCCCCGATCCTGACTTCCTGGCTGTCGACAAACGTTCCCCAAACATTTTAATTACATTTGTAACGGTTGATTTGGCAACTTTTAGCGATTTTTCCAGCTTTGCGTGCGAGTAGCTCGGATTTTCGCGATGCGCGAGCAAAATTTTGATACGCTGCTCTTCTTGCTTGGACGGCATTTTGACAACTGAAGAGTGAATTCCAAAATCAAAATAGGAGCAACATTCTACACACACACCTTCAAAATGAGTGGTTTCAGCATCCTCTACTTGCAGCAAAACTATCAAACAATTATCAGAATAAATTCGGGTAATTCACTCAACCCAAAGTGAACTACACTTGAACCTCACGAAAACAAACAAACAAACAAACCCAGCCAAATACATTCAAATCGATGATTTGAGTTTGGCAAAGGAAAAGAGATATGCTGGCAAATTTGTTTAGGCAGTAGCCGACTATCAAACCCTTTTTCGGGAGGTTCAAGTGTAGTTCACTTTGGGTTGAGTGAATTACCTGAATTTATTCTGATAATTGGTTCATAGTTTTGCTGCAAGTAGAGGATGCTGATGAGGAATGTGGTAATTCCGAAACAGCTGTACATCCAACCATCTTGCCGTCTATAGGGCTTTGCCCAAATAAATTTGACAAGCATACTTTTCCTCTGTTGGTTAAGCTACACTTGTAGTTTAGTCAATGCATGGCTTTAAGCTGAGATCAAAGCAAAAAAAAAAAACAACAATAACGATTGAAGAGAAACCAACAATAACAAACAAAACAAAATAAAATTTTGACAAAATTTTCTATAGAAATAAAATTTCGACAAAATTATATTTTGAAATAACATTGTGACAAAATTTTCTATAGAAATAAAATTTCGACAAACTTGTTTCTAGAAATAAAATGTTGACAAAATTTTCTATGGAAATAAAATTTTGACAAAATTTTCTAAGGAAATAACATTTTGACTAAATTTTCTTTAGAAGTAAAATTTTGACAAAATTTTCTACAGAAATAATATTTGACAAAATTTTTTATAGAACTAAAATTTGGACAAAATTTTTTATGGAAACAAAATTGAAAATTTTTTTTACAGAATTAAATTTTGCCAACACTTTCTACAGAAATACATTTTTGACGAAATATTATTTGACAAAATATTCTATAGAAAAAAAATTTTGACAAAGTTATATTTATGAATAAATTTTGACGAAATTTTCGATAGAACTAAGATGTTCTATGGAAATACAATTTTGACTAAATTTTCTATAGAAATAAAATTTTTACTAAATTCTCAATGGAAATAAAATTTTGACAAAATTTTATTTCTAAAGAAAAATTAGTCTTAATTTTATTTCCACAGAAATAAAATTATTTATTTCTATAGAAATAAAATTTTGACTAAATTTTCTTTAGAAATAAAATTTTGACAAAAATTTTCTACAGAAACAAAATTCCGACAAAATTTTCTATAGAAATAATATTTCGACAAAATTTTCTATAGAAATAAAATTGTGACAAAATTGTTTCTAGAAATAAAATTTTGACTAAATTTTTTATGGAACTAAAATTTAGACAAAATTTTGAATGGAAATAAAATTTTGACTAAATTTTCTTTAGAAATAAAATTTTGACAAAATTTTTTACAGAACTAAAATGTTCTATGGAAATAAAATTTTGACAAAATTTTCTACAGAAATATAATTTGACAAATTTGTTTACAGAAATAAAATTTTTACAACATTTTCTAAAGAAATACATTTTTGACGAAATTTTATTTAGAAATAAGATTTTGACAAAATATTCTATAGAAATAAAATTTTGATAAAGTTATATTTAGGAATAAAATTTTGACGAAATTTTCGATAGAACTAAGATGTTCTATGGAAATAAAATTTTGACTAAATTTTCTACAGAAATAAAATTTGACAAAATTTTCTATGGAAATAAAATGTTGTCTAAACTTTCTATAGAAATAAAATTTTGACTAAATTTTCTATAGACATAAAATTTTGACTAAATTTTCTATAGAAATAAAATTTTGACTAAATTTTATTTAGAAATAAAATGTTGTCATAATTTTCTACAGAAATAAAATTTCGACAAAATTTTCTATAGAGATAAAATTTCGACAAAATGATGTTTTGAAATAACATTGTGACAAAATTTTCGATAGAAATAAAATTTTGACAAAGTTTTCTAGAGAATTAAAATTTAGACAAAATTTTCTATGGAAATAAAAATTTGTCTGAATTTTCTTTAGAAATAAAATGTTGACAAAATTTTCTACAGAAATAAAATCATTGTTGTTGTTTTTGATTTCAGCTTAAAACCATGCATTGACTAAACTACAAGTGTAGCTTAACCAACAGAGGAAAAGACTGTTTGTCAAATTTATTTAGTCAATGCATGGTTTTAAGCTGAAATCAAAAACAAAAACAATGATTAAAGAAACAAAAAACAACAATGACAAAACAAAACGAAACAGAAATAAAATTTTGACGAGATTTTCTATAGAAATGAAATTTGACAAAATTTTCTATAGAAATAAATTTTGACAAAATTTTCTAAAGAAATTGATTTTTTTTATAATATTAAAATGTTGGTTAAATTTTCTAGAGAAATAAAATTTGACAAAATTTTCTATAGAAATAAAGTTATGACTAAATTTTCTAAAGAAATAAAATTTAGACGAAATTTTATTTAGAAATAAAATTTAGATGAAAATTTAGTTAGAAATAAAATTTTGACTAAATTTTCTACAGGAATAAAATTGTTGACAAAATTTTCTATAAAAAAATTTTCATTTTCATTTTTGCGAAATGTTCTGCAGAAATAAAATTTTGACAAAATTCTCTATGGAAATGAAATTTTGACAAAGTTATATTTAGAAATAAAATTGTGACAAAATTTTTTATAGAAATAAAATGTTCACAACATTTTTTAAATAAATAAAATTGTGACAAAATTTTATTTAGAAATAAAATTTTGACAAAATTTTATTTAGAAATAAAATTTTGACTACATTTTCTTTATAAATAAAATTTTGTCAACATTTTCCCTTGAAATAAAATTTTGACAACATTTTTCATAGAAATAATATTTTGACAAAATTTTCTGTAGAAATAAAATTTTTACTAAATTCTCTATAGAAATAAAATTTTGAGAAAAATTTCTTTATAAATTGAATTTTAACAAAATTTTTATAGTATTAAAATTTTCTATATTTATAAATTTTCTATAGAAATAAAATGTTGACAAAATTTACTATAGAAATAAAATGTTGACAAAATTTTCTTAAGAAATAAAATTTTGGAAAAATATTCTATAAAAAATAAAGTTTTCACAAAATTTTGACAAAATTTGCTACAGAAATTAAATTTTGACAAAATTTTCTATATAAATACAATTTTGACAAAATTTTCTCTACAAATAAAATTTTGAGACATTTTTCTATAGAAATAAAATGTTGATAACATTTTTTTATACACAGAGAATACAGATTGGTTGTGATAACCGAATTTATTGCCAACCTCCTTTTGGCAGTTGCAGCAACCTTCTGTTAGCAGTTGTGACACCCGACAAATTCGGTCGACTCAATCGAATTATGGAAAATCCAACTAATACTATATATAGAGTTGGTTGTATTAGACGATAGAATTGGTCGTTGCTTCTTTCTTTATATGGTTATATCACCCACCTTAACAGAATTGAAAATGATTTTTTCCTTCAGAATATTGTATTTTATTCATATTTTTTTGAATAACAGAAAAGTACATAAAATTACAATACATTAACAATTAAAAAATATACACCTTTGAAAGTACACCCTCCAGCATTGATTGCAGAATTGGCAGGCAATGGTAGTTACATCTTTGGAACTCTTAGTATACAAGTATTTATAAGTGGCGTCCGAACTGAGCACATGATAAATGGGATGACATAGCCAGTCTAAAAACGCAACAAATTAAATCAGAAAATTAGTGTGGAGTTTTAAAAAATAAATAAGAACGTACTCGCCACCATCACTTCCTTAGGTGTCCCATAGATAAAGACAGACGTGGGGATGAATTTTCCATTAGAGCCGCTTTAAATTTGTAACATGGTTCAAACTTTTACCTTTTAACACTATAAAATTGTTCCACATCTAAAACTCGATCCCAAACAATTGAAGATAGGAACTGTTTATATGACTCGTATCGAATGTGGTGTACTTAGAACAGTTTCACACTGCGCGAGTTGTTCATGGAAATATTTGATAGGCAATCCACCAAGAGTTCAAATAAACTTAGAACCGGCTGAAAATACTCTGGTTTCAGTAATTTTTATTGTCTTAAATTCAAAAGACACGTTTTCCTTCAACATTGAATAATTTTTAACAATATTAATGACATTTGAAAAATATTTCCAAAGGAATTCGGTTGTGAATATCAATTGTAAGTTCTGAATACTAAATGACAGTTATGAAGGGTTTTTAAGGTTGGTTGCGCGTATCGAATTCAATCAAATTTTTTAAAAATAGAGACATTTAGTTCAGACAACTATTTGACTTGTATTACAAACAAAATTCTATAATAATAATCGTCAAATGGCAGTAGGAACGAATTAAGGTTGTAAATAATGTAAATTGAATGACACAACTGTGATTTCATTGTAGATGCAGAATTTTTATTACAACAATCAATTTTCAACCAATATGTTCTCTGTGTGTAGAAATAAAACTTTTACAAAATTTATAGAGGTTTCTTAAAAAAACCCCAGTAGGCAAAATTTTGCTTGGGGCTAATCTAATTCAAAAGGGTTTGGTTTGGATTATGCTATAATCGACTTCACCCGATTGACTTTAACACTGGTTTGAGAGTGAAGTGCCTGAATGTGACGATCATAGCTTTGTGAGTTCTTGTTGGAGTGGCATCATACAAAATCCGTTCTATAAACTTCTAGAATCTCTATTCAACACATATTCTCCATTACATTGATTGATATCGAACAATTCTTGACATATTTTATTACATTTAATTAATTTGTCGCATTTCAATTTCATTGCATTAGCACAATGGGAATTCTTAGAATATCTTTTAAAAGCAACAATTTTGAATAAATCAATTATCGTGAAGTATGTAGAGGCGAAAATATTTCAGTTATTTAAATCGAAGAGAAATGGTTTTAAATGACTACACCACATTCGCTTATTATGTTCATACCATGAAATTGCACAGACTGCTGCTGACACATATCTTGAACTCATAGCGCTAAAATGCTAACAGGCTTCATGTTTTCCAAATATTTCCAGACAAATTAATTGTGTAAATGATTAATGTTGAATTCATTGAGAACTTTTCTTTTCGAATTCGCAATAGAAAACATTTGTTGACTGAAACAATCCATGATTTTGGAATCTTCCTCTGCCACATTTCTAAAGCAGCAATTCTAAGAAGTTATAATAACGCCGAATAGCAAATAATAAGCCATTACATTGAAAAGTATTTTGGACAGAACCAAAAAAAATTCATTTTTGTTGTATGTTATGTACACTGGAATGTAGTGAAATTCTGTGGAAATTTAGTTTCCATCGAAATGAATCAAAGACTCTCTCAACGAGATGGCTGAGTCGTTTAGTATTTACCTAATATGGATTTGGGCCAACAGGTTCATATCAAGTAACTGAAAAGCAATACAAGGAACTACTTACCTAGGAATCTGTTGGTATGCCTTCATCAACAAGCATATTCAAACTTCGTCAGAAAGTTATAGGGATAGAGAATGACATAAAGAGTCCCTTGGTTTACTCGACTTTGTTCATTCGGATTCATTTATGTGTTGTAGACTCAATGATTTATGTGTTGTAGACAGAAATAAGCTAGATGCCGCAGAGATCTAAGTTGTCAAAGTACTCAGTGAGGAAGCGAGCTAGACACTGGAGAAATTAATGCGAATGAAAGCGGCCAACATAGGATATATGGGGCTAGAGTCCCCGCCTAAAGAGCTACAGTTGCACCACTGTTTCTTACGAAACTACTATTCTTCAAAACCACAGATCCATAGACTAAGTTCTTTGGATCTACAGAGTTCTCGAAACCACGTTTGATTTGGGATTTACTGTTGCTCCACTGAATCTGAAGTTCCCACTGGGTTCTTTGGATCTACAGTCCCACACCGAAAGAATTCTCTTCGTTAATTTTACGAAGAATTCTTCATTAACTATTCTTCCTGAATTCTTCATTAAAATAACGAAATTTTCATTCATTTTCGTAAATTTTACGAAGAACATTTTACGAATATACGAAACTTCTACGAAACATTCTACATTAACTTTTCTTCGTAAAAAGTTCGTACTTTTAACGAAACTTTCTTCACATTTCATGAATTTTGTGAAGAAGTTTTTACGAATATTTTACGAAACATTCTGCGTTAAAATTTCTTCATAAAAAGTACGAAACATTTTCTTTGAAATAACGAAGAAGTTTCATTGAAGTTGTAAAATTTCCGTTCGCGGCATTAAATTGTCTTTTATAATGTGCTTGAGTGTATTCCTTTATTCTATTTTTTTATGCAAGTCTATGCTACTTCCCATTTGGGTGATAGCGCGCTATGAATAAAAGTGAAGCAATAAAACTAAAAATTATTCAAAAACTTAAGATGTAAAGTAGTGATGTAATTTTTCACACTTGCAACTACAACCAAATGCACTTTCGACTATAAATTTTTTTTCTAAAAGTTCGAACATTTTTCAGAAAAAAGTACGAAATTTTTTCATAAAAAGTACGAAAATTTTTCATAAAAAGTACGAAACATTTTCATAAAAAGTACGAAGATTTTTCATAAAAAGTACGAAGATTCTTCATAAAAAGTACGATTTTTTTCTTACAAACTACGAAAATTTTGGAAGAACTTTTCTTCGTAAAAAGTACGAAATATTTCGTACTTTTAATGAAAAGTTTCTTTGGTTGTAAAACAATGACAAATTTCGTACTTTTAACGAAATTTTTCGTTCTTTTTACGAAGAAAATTCTTTCGGTGCACCACAGGGTGTTTAGGGGCTAGTGTTTTTTAGAATTTAACATTTCTTTCTTAAGATTTACAGTTCCACCACTGAGTTCTACGAAACGACAGTTCCGCCACTGAATCCTTCAAATATACGGTTCCCGACTGAGTTCTTTGGAATTTATGTTCTCTCTAAATTCGCCATTGAGTTCTTTGAATTTACTGTTCTCAACAGAGTACTATTCTGCCATTGAGTGCTTCGGTTTTGTAGTTCCCCAATGAGTTTTTTTGGATCTTCTGTTTCCCTACTGAGTTCTTCGAAGCCATGCATCCGTCGTAGATTCATGGATCTACAGTTTTCCCACAGAGTTCTTCAGATTTATGGTTCGGCCATTGTTCCTGCACTAAGTTCTTCGGTTTTATAGTTCGACAATGAGGTTTTTTGAACTATAGTTTGAATACAAAGGTCTGCAAATCTATGTTCCTGTATGTGTTCCGTGCATCTACAATTTCCCCACAGAAGTCTTCGAATCCATCTTCCCAACTGAGTTCCTTAGGGTTAGGTTAGGTGGCAGCCCGATGTATCAGGCTCACTTAAACTATTCAGTCCATTGTGATACCACATTGGTGAACTTCGCTCTTATCACTGAGTGCTGCCCGATTCTATGTTAAGCTCAATGACAAGGAACCTCCTTTTTATAGCCGAGTCCGAACAGCGTTCCACATTGCAGTGAAACCACTTAGAGAAGCTTTGAAACCCTCAGAAATGTCACCAGCATTACTGAGGTGGTATAATCCACCGCTGAAAAACTTTTTGGTGTTCGGTCGAAGCAGGAATCGAACCCACGACCTTGTGTATGCAAGGCGATCATGCTACGCACTACGGTGGCTCCCATCTGAGTTCCTTGGATGTACAGTTTCCTCACAGAGATAATAGGATCTACTGTTCAGCCACTGAGTCCTTCGGTTTTGTAGATCCCCAATGAGATTTTTTGATCTTCTGTTTCCCTACAGAGTTCTTCGAATCCACGCTTCCGTCCTAGAACTACAGTTCTCCCACAGAGTCCTTCGGATATTCAGTTCCTCACAGTGTTTTTATACCTACCACCATAGAATGGTGATGGGGGTATAATAAGTTTGTCATTCCGTGTGTAACACATCGAAATATCGATTTCCGACTATATAAAGTATATATATTCTTGATCAGGGAGAAATTCTAAGACGATATAAGCATGTCCGTGTGTCCGTCTGTCTGTTGTAACCACGCTACAGCCTTCAATAATGGTGCCATCGTCCTGAAATTTGGCACAGATTCGTTTTTTGTTTGTAGGCAGATCAAGTTCGTAGATGGGCTATATCGGTCCAAGTTTTAATATAGTCCCCATATAAACCGACTTCCCGATTTGGGGTCTTGGGCTTATAAAAAACCGTAGTTTTTATACAATTTGCCTGAATCTAGAGGTTCTTGAGGACCACTAAAAGGTGTACCGAAAATGGCGCCCATCGGTCTATGTTTTGGTATAGCCCCCATATAGACCAATCTTCCGATTTTACTCCTTGGGCTTCTAGAAACTGTAGTTATTATCCGATTTGCCTGAAATTGGAAATCTAGATGTATTTTGGGACCATAAAGAGGTGTGTCGAAAACGGTCCGTATCGGTCCATGTTTTGGTATAGGCCCCATATAGACCGATCTCCCGATTTTGATTCTTGGGCGTTTAGAAACTGTATTTTCTATCCGATTTGCCTGAAATTGAAAATCTAGAGGTATTTTAGGACCGTAAATGGGGTGTATCGGTCCATGGTTTGGTATAGCCGCCATATAGACCGATCTCCCGATTTTTATTCTTGGGCTTCTATAAACTGTATTTATTATCCGATTTGCCTGAAATCGGAAATCTAGAGGTATTTTGGGACTATTTTGGGACCACAAATTGAGATGTATCGGTCCATTTTTTAGTATAACCCCCATATAGACCGATCTCCCGATTTTATTTCTTGGGCTTCTAGAAACTCTATTTTCTAGCCGATTTGCTTGAAAGTGAAAGGGTATTTTAAGATCACAAATAGGGGTGCCAAAAATGGTGAGTATCGGTCCATGGTTTGGTATAGCCGCCATATAGACCGATCTCCCGATTTTTATTCTTGGGCTTCTAGAATCCGTAGTTTTTATCCAATTTGCCGGAAATTAGAAATCTAGAGGTATTTTAGGACCATAAAGAGGTGTGTCGAAAATGGTCCGTATCGGTCCATGTTTCGGTATAGCCCCTATATAGACTGCTCTCCCGATTTTACTTCTTGGGCTTCTAGAATTCGTAGTTTTCACCCAATTCGTCAGAAAGTGGAATTCTAGAGGTATTTGAGGAACATTAAGAGGTGGTGTGTATTGGTCCATGTTTTGGTATAGCCCCCATATAGACCTAACTCCCGAATTTATTTCCAGGACTTCTGGAATCTGGCTGACCACAAATAGGTCAGCCGAATATGGTGTGTGTTGACCCATGTTTTAGTATAGCCTCCACATAGAGCGATCTCCAGATTTAACTCCTTGGGCTTCTAGAAACCTTGTCATTGAGCTTAACATGGAATCGAGCAGCACTCAGTGATAAGAGAGAAGTTCACCGCTGGGGTATCATAATGGACTGAATAGTCTAAGTAAGCGTGATACATCTGGCTGCCACATAACCTAACCTAACCTTGGTAAAGCAACGATATAGACCGATTTAACTCTTGATGGTACACCCAAAGAAAGAATATTTTCCTCCGGAATGAAATTTTAGACAAATGAAATTCGCCTTTCGTATTTTCGTTTAGAGCAAACTAATCCGAATTTTTGATGAGCCATTCAACGATTGTCTCTAAAATTTGTGTCTAAAGAAAACTTTGCTTGTCTAAAATTTCGTTCCTCAGAAAAGAAAACACTTCTTTCAGGGTATAACAGGCACACTGATCATGAAAGAAACCCGCTACGACGAAGAGTTTTCAAAGTAAACTATTATATTTGATTCATGGTGGTGGGTATTTAAGATTCGGACCGGCCGAACTTACTGCTGTATATACTTGTTTGGATATACAGTTTCCCCACAAAGTATTTAGGGACTAGAGTTGACCCACTAGTTTCTTTAGATGTATATGTTGTGTTACTTTCAACATTGGTTTCTACATAACTACTATTACGCCACTGAATACTGCGAATCCACACTTCCAGACTGAGATCTTTTAACCTAGATTTTCCCTATAGAGTTTCTCGGATCTGCTAATCCGCCACTGACTCCTTCGGTATATTGTTTTGGAATCTACGTTCCCCTCTAAGTTTTTTGTATTTACCGTTCGCCACAGAGTTCTTCCAATCGATGTTCCTCTCTGAGTTCCTTGTACCTACAGTTTTCCAAATCTGAGTCCTTCGGATTTGCACATCCCCACTGGGTTTTTTAGCATCTACATTTTCGTCACAGAGATCTTCGAACCTATGTTCTCCCCTACGTTCTTTGTATCTACAGTTTACCCACAGAGATCTTCGGATCTACTGTTCCGCCACCAAGTCCATTAGATCAACAGTTTGCCACTGAGTTCTTTGGATTTAATTTCCCCATAGCGTTCTTCGAATCTTTGTTGCCCTCTGAGGTTTCCCACAGAGTTGTTCGAATCTACAGTGTCCTTCCGATCTACAGTTCCCGCATTAAGATCTGCGGATCTACAGTTCCCGCATTAAGATCTGCGGATCTACACTTGCCCCTTAGAGTTCTGCGAATTTACAGTTCCCCACTGAGTTCTTTGGAGCTACTGTTCCGCCACTGAGTTGTTTGAATATACAGTTGCCCCACTGAGTTCTTCAACTGACTTTTAGATTCCGTCATTAAAAAACTATTTTTGATCACTATCAAGTGTCGATTAAACATTTTTGTCCAATTTCAACTATCGGTTTAGCTCAATTTTAAAAAAGAAAGTGGTGTTGGAAGATCACAAAGAGGCGACTATTAAATTATTTTGGCAAGAAGTCGATTTATCGTTTTTCAAATTTTGTATCAGTAATGTTTTGGCCACACTTGACACATATTTGACAGCAATCATGATCATATTTCACACAGACGATGCTATTCGAAAATGCTACTAGAACAAGTTTGAAATCCATCATTGCTAAAGTCTTTGGCTACTATCGTTGTGGTTTTGTCCATCACAATTATCTTATTTTCATGGATTTTCTCCTATATGAACCATATTTATAAACTCATAATTATTGTCCATAATTTCATCCTTCAATAACAGTAACAAAGTTTTGTTTTACAAATTGTTTATAATTGACTTTAATTTAAACCACAAAACCAATATATTTTCTTAATCCCTATGGGCATGGTATAAAACAACAAAATTGAAATGTCCTTAAAATATAAAAAAAAATTAAAAACAATCACGAAAACTTATACAAACTCGATATCGAAACTTTTATCTTTGCTATATAAGGGAATTAATAATGAACAAAAGAAAAAATGAAATACTGAAGAAGCAGTAAAAGCGAATGTGTAAGTTATTGATAATCCCTCCTGCTACAATGTTGGAAATTAAACATCAAATGGAGATTAAGATGAGAATTCAGGTACAAAAAGGAATTTTCAATTATATTAAATGCATATCAATTTTAAGGTAATGGGAAAATTAGAAAATGATTCTGAGAATTTGTTTGAAGGAAAAATATGGTCAAGTACCAGTCCACCAAAAATTCTCATTATCATATAATATTTGAGGTGATTTGGAGATTACTCTCCAATCTCATAACGTATTAATGTTGGAGGTAACTTAGCCAGCAAAAACTCTCATTACTAAATAATCCTACAGGTAATGTAGTTTAAAAGTGGTAAGGCAAAAAAATATACGTAATAAATATAAATAAAAAATAAAAAAATATACATAAAAACGTTAAAGAATAGGACAATTTTTTCAATACTTCATTTCAAAGATGTTTTGTACTTGAAACATAGCATAATTGCTACTTCAAATCGGTTTTGAATTTGGAAATTTAAGCCGTCGTTAACAAATTTTTATGGGACTTGATAGCACATGTACAAAACAAGTTGAAAACAAGTAAGGAAAGTCTAAAGTCGGGCGGGGCCGACTATATTATACCCTGCACCACTTTGAAGATCTAAATTTTCGATACCATTTCACATCCGTCAAATGTGTTGGGGGCTATATAGAAAGATTTGTCCCAAATACATTTAAATATCACTCGATCTGGACAGAATTTGATAGACTTCTACAAAATCTATAGACTCAAAATTGGAGTCGGCTAATGCACTACACGGATGAAAAAGACTGTTTTTCATATGTTTGGCTATAAACATTATATGTTTGGAACACAAATTTTTAAACACAATATTTTTGAGTGCAAGCATATAATGTTCATAAACTAGCATAACATGTTTGGGACATATATGTTAATATGTTAGAACATATTATGTTTGGGACATTAAATGTTTGTAAATATAATATGCTTGGATGCAAACATATATTAATATAGAAATAGCCTATAAACATATATGTGTTTAGTAGCTTGGAGCGCTATTTAACAGGGAGCGATATTGAATTAAGTTGGTGGTTGTTGCTTGTTATTACAAAATTAACATTTTATTTTTCCTTGGGCAATTGATCAGCTACTTCTTTGATCCTTACAAACTGTGTGGTCCGCTGTTCGAATCCCCGTCCGGCAAAAGGTAAAATTAAAATAAAAAAATCATACAATTGAATAATTTCTTCTACAATGTTTGTATTACAGAAAAAGGTGCTAAGAACTAAAAAATCTCGTGGAAGTGCGAAAGATGTGGGGGAATATACAATTGGGCAGAAACAAAATTTTGAGCATTCAGGTCGAAAACCTATGTTGTTAGCACCTATATTACCTGTTTATTTTCATAATTCATTATGATTGTAAATATATAAATAAATAAATAAAATTTTGAGCACAATATTGTTTGGGAGAATTTTTTTTAAGCATATAATATTTTTGGGTGCAAAATGCTTCCAAACATATTATATGTTCACATAACAACATATTGTTTTTTGGAAGACAACATTATTGAATTTGGATGCAAAAATACAAAATGTTTGGAACTTAGACTACCCAAACATATATTGTTTAGACCAATATGCTTTCAAACATATTATATATTGGAAGAGATCAAACATATAAATGTTTGGGCAATAGCCAAAAATATATATGCTTGAAGCAAAATATGTTTGGGAGTATATGTTACAGAAGCGATTTTTTGTGAGCGTGTAGGGTGGAACATGATGTTAGTAAAAAAATATGGGAAACATTTAAATCTGAAGCAATTTTAAGGAAACTTCGCAAAAGTTTATTTATGATTTATCGCTCGATATATATGTGTTAGAAGTTTAGGAAAATTAGAGTCATTTTTACTACTTTTCGACTAAGCAGTGGCGATTTTACAAGGAAAATGTTGGTATTTTGAGAATTTTTATCGAAATCGGAAAAACATATATATGGGAGCTATATCTAAATCTGAACCGATTTCAACCAAATTTGGCACGCATAGCTACAATGTTAATTCTACTCTCTGTGCAAATTTTCAACTAAATCGGAGCAAAAAATTGGCCTCTGTGGTCATATTTGTGTAAATCGGCCTAAAGCTATATATGGGAGCTATATATAAATCTGAACCGATTTCAACCAAATTTGGCACGCATAGCTACAATGCTAATTTTACTCCCTGTGCAAAATTTCAATTAAATCGGAGTAAAAGATTGGCCACTGTGGTCATATGAGTGTAAATCGGGCGAAAGCTATATATGACAGCTATATCTAAATTTGAACCGATTTCAATAAAATTTGGCACACTTGACTATAGTACTAATTGTTTTTCTTGTACAAAATGTTAAGCAAATTAGGGCAAAACTCTGGCTTCTGGGGCCATATAAGTCCATATCGGGCGAAATATATATATATGGGAGCTATATCTAAATCTGAACCGATTTCTTCCAAAATCAATAGGTATCTATTCTGAGTCAAAACACATACTTGTGCCAAAGTTGAAGTCCGTGGTGCAATTGTTAGCATGCACGCCTTGCATACACAAGGTCGTGGGTTCGATTCCTGCTTCGACCGAACACCAAAAAGTTTTTCAGCGGTTGATTATCCCACCTTAGTAATGCTGGTGACATTTCTGAGGATTTCAAAGCTTCTCTAAGTGGCTTCACAGCAATGTGGAACGCCGTTCGGACTCGGCTATATAAAAGGAAGTCAGTGATAAGAGAGAAGTTCATCAATGTGGTATCACAATGGACTGAATAGTCTAAGTGAGCCTGATACATCGGGGCTGCCACCTAACCTAGAATCAAGTACACAAACACTAAATTTAAATTTTTTTGAGAGTATTGCGTCTTAAAAGTATGCTTACTTCAATACTCCGCTTCTTTGGCTCGGAATCAATACCAAAATCATTAGTATAAAGACAAAATCTTTGAAGTCGAGCATGTTTTTTTTCAGTGTACCCTCTATTTTTCTTCTTTATCTCAGTATATGATTCTGAGATTCTTTGTGGTCGTAACTTGGTGTTCAGGAAGGATCGTATGGGTAGGATTGGTGGTGGAGTACTAATTGGTGTCTTTGACACCTTCTCTCTGAGCGAATTGTTCTTGACGGTGTTGATAGTATTGAATTCCCTGCAGTAAGGGTAAATGTTCTGGGATTTAGGTCATTAGTCACATGCTCATATATTCTTCCGGCTTCAGAATATTCTTTATATGAGCGTCATTTTGTGGCATTAAATAGAACTATGTCTGGGATGAGTGATTCGGACAGGATCGTGATTTTGGGCGATTTTAATTTGCCTATGGTGTCTTGGCTCAGCTTGCCTGATACGTAGGCGTTGACTCCACTGACTACTTCTGGTGGATCGGAATGGTTGACGACTTTTTTGGATCTTTTTCTTGATGCTGGTTTGGGTCAGATCAACGGAGTTTTGAATTTCTTTGGGAAGATTCTTGATTTGGTTTTTGTAAGCGATCCTTATAATTTTAATTTGTTCAGATGTGATCCTCTTTCTTATCCCGAGGATAGGTATCACCCTGCGGAGGCGTTGACTCCACTGCCTACTTCTGGTGGATCGGAATGGGTGACGACTTTTTTTGGATCTTTTTGTCGATGATGCTGGTTTGGGTCAGATCAATGGAGTTTTGAATTTCTTTGGGAACATTCTTGATTTGGTTTTTGTAAGCGATCCTTATAATTTTGATTTGTCCAGACGTGATCCCGTTTCTTATCCCGAGGATAGGGTGATACTCTGCATTCTCTCTTTCCCTCTTGGATATTGCTTATGGGTCTCGAATGGTTACTTCTCGCGATGAGGTATTTTCGCTATATTTTAAGAAAACGAATTTCGATGTGTTGTATTCGCTTCTATCGGGTGTTGACTGGGGCTCTGTATGTAGGTTTGATCGGTTGTCCGATCTCGATGTGGCTGTTGATAATTTCTACAAGGTTTTGGACGGTTTTGTGTCTCGGACTGTTCCTAGGCGAAGGGTGGATTTCCCTAGGAATCAGCCATGGTATTCTCCTCAGTTGACGAGACTCAGGAATCAAAGGAATATATGTTTTAGACGGTGTGAGAGGACGGGATCTGATTTTGATTATGCTCGGTACTCTGTCGCTAGGTCTATTTATAATATGGAATCAAGGGCGTGTTATGCTCCTTACATTGATATGTTTAGAAGTGATCCTCATTGTAAGCCGAGGTCTTTTTATAATTTTGTTAGGATGAAACGTAAGTCTTCGATTAGGCCATTAAAGAACCGGAGGGATGGTGTTGACTTTTATGGGGACCAGTCCTTTGCGGACTGTTTTCGCGAATCTGTTTATAGGAATAGTAGTTATGATGCTGATGGTTCATATCCCTTTTTTATTAGGTCGCTTGAACGGGTGGCAATTCCATTATTTGATAGTCTGTCTGTGTCTGGGTATTTGCGTGGGGTTAAGGCGTCCACCAGTTGTGGTCTAGATGGGCTTCCTGGGATAATTCTGAAGTTTTGCTCCGAATGTCTCTCTGCTCCATTATCGATGTTATTTAATAGTCCATTGAAGTTCGATTATTACCCTCTAAGATGGACGAGTTATTTTGTCGTACCACTTCATAAGTCAGGGAGCCACTTTGATGTGAGTATAGGGGGATAGCAAAATTGAGTGCTACTGCCAAGGTTTTTGAGAAGATCGTGACGAATGTTTTGGCGCATAGCATTTCTTTGATATTGGATCCTTGCCAGCATGGTTTTCGTAAGGGCTTATCGACTACTACGAACTTGGTGGAAGGTACTTCTCATGTTATTAATCAGTTTGTTGTTGGGAATCAGACTCATGTTATTTATACGGATTTTAGTAAGGCTTTTGACCGGGTGAATCATAAGATGGATTGGATTGGTTTGGCCAGTACAGTTTTGGCCTTGAATTTCGTCGTATCATGAGTTCCGTACGCAGATTGTAAACGCACCACACCTAAACGCCAAGTTTTTTTCCGAATTTTATTTGACATTTTCCTATTTCAGACTTACTCAATTTGAACCATGGACGTCGTGAATGGGCAGAATGGTTCCAAGAAATGGCAACAGTGGATGATCAATTTTCGAAGAAAATAATCTTCAGTGATGAGGCACATTTTCACCTCAGTGGATTCGTCAATAAACAGAATTGCCGCATTTGGGCGAATGAGAATCCAAGAGTGATTGTCGAAAAACCAATTCACCCACAAAGAGTGACTGTTTGGTGCGGTTTATGGGCTGGCGGCATCATCGGGCCGTATTTTTTGCAAAATGAAGCCGGTCAGGCAGTTACTGTGAATGGTGTTCGGTATCGTGAGATGATAACGAACTTTTTATTGCCTGAATTGGAAGATATGGATGTGGACGATATGTGGTTTCAGCAGAACGGTGCCACTTGCCACACAGCTAACGAAACAATGGCTCCTTTGCGCAACAAATTCAGTGGCCGTGTTATCTCACGTAATGGCGATGTCAATTGGCCGCCGTTGGACTTTTTTCTTTGGGGTTATTTGAAAGAAAAGGTGTACGTCGATAAGCCAGAAACAATTCAAGAGCTAAAGGATGAGATAATTCGGCATATTAACGGCATAGAACCTCCAATATGCCTCAGCGTCGTCGAAAATTTGGACCATCGGATGAAGGTGTGCCACCGAGGTCGCGGCGCCCATTTGGCCGATATTTTGTTCCATACATAATTGAGTAATACCAATATATCATAATAAAATAAAATTACGATAATTTCCTAAATAGTTTGTGTTTTATTCAAAATCAACATCGGCCCTTGAAATTTTAACCACCCTTTATCTTTTGGTGGTTGCTATTCGAGGTGCTTTGATGTCCCATCAGGTGTGCCTCAGGGTAGTCAATTGGGGCCTGTCTTATTTTTGTTTATTATAAACGATTTACCTCAGACCGTAGTTAACTATAGGATTTTGATGTATGCTGATGATGTTAAGTTATTCTCCTCGTTCGATAATTACAGGATGATTTAGATAGCTTTGGTGATTGTTGTAGGGTAAATCAAATGGATTTGAACTTGAAGAAATGCAAGTTTATGCGATTCTTCAGGTCTAGGTCTATTGATGTTCGGTATATTATACAGGGCTCGTTATTGGAAGAGGTTGATGTTTTTGTTGATATTGGCATTGTTATGGATCGTAGGCTCAATTTTAATGATCATATTAATTCGATGGTGAGTAAGGCATCTGGGATTTTAGAACTGCCCTTGTTAGACCCATTCTGCAGTATGGCTCTATCGTGTGGGATCTTCAGTATGATGTTTAAATTGATAGGATAGAATCGGTTCAGATGCCGTTCTTGTTGTTCGCTTTGAGACATATTCATGGAACAGTGATTTTGTTCCTCCTCCTTAGACTTCTAGATTGAGGCTGATACATTTGCTTACTCTTAGGAGCCGACGGACGATGTTGAGTTGCATAATGATGTATAGATTAGTTAGTCGGTATATGCCATGCTCGGAATTGATATCTAGGATTAGGATAAATATTCCTTTTAGAGCATCAAGGAGTTACCAGTTTCTTTTCATTGATTTTTAACGCTCGAATTATGCTTCTGCACACAGAGAAGAGATTGGTTGGAAATCGGTTGAAGTAATGAAAATTCTACATTTATAATTAAATATCAATTGTCCCAATACATATACTATATTTACAATCATACGTGGGTATTTACTACAATGTTTCATCTATTTCAATGGATTTACGTTTGTGATAGAAGACATACAGTTGTAGGAACTAAATATCTCAATTTTTAAAATTTTTGTCTGAATTCGGATGACACGACCTGCCGTAATTAATTGTCGTAACTGTCACTTAGTTATCACCACTCACGGATGGTCTTCACAACCGAATGTTATTTGAATTATTTTACAAATGTCATTTCTATTAAAATATTAATTTCATGTCGAAAGAATACGTATTTTATTGATTTCAAAGTAAAACGGCAGAATTTTTAGATGCAGCAATTTTTTAATCTTCTAAGCGTCTATCAAATTATCTGAAAAACTCGGGAGGAAATAGATTGGATCAGAATCAATGGTCAAGGAGTGAAATATGCAGGGAAATCAAGATAAGATGGAAAATGTACCTCTGTAATTCTACAAGCAAAAACCGTAAAGATTGGATACACCAGGTATGTAGGTCCAGATTACCTTATATGTTCCAAAATGGATTGGAATATATCCCAATTTCTACTTCAATATGATTTGATCAATTAACCACAACCTTTTTCTTTTAATTTAGTAAAATACTGACCAGAGAGGTTGATAACTGAAAATACATGGTTGACAAAAGAAATATGAACTTTCTCGATAGCTGGTGATGTCGGCTGAATTTCAGATTTTACTTCGGAATCATTTAAACCGACATTTTTACGTAAAGATTATAGCAAGTATCAACATACTATGTCCACCAATGGGGTGGTCTGTTAATATTTGTTATCTGCAACAGTGCCTGTAGAACCGATATTCACCATTTTGCGTCCATATCATTTAAATAGGTGCACATGTTCTTGATTTTTGCCGGGATGATTTCCAATTCATGGAGAAGGGTATACGAGCTGATTTATAACGAACATAATCGTGCCATTTTCATGACTTAATATCAAATATATATATTGTTTTTACATTTATACTATACATATATTTAAATAAAGTAAAATATAATATAATATTGAAAAGAAATTGGTTTTTAATTTGGCCATGAGCACTATTAATGTCGGGCAGCACAACCGAATGATGAAGGTCGTCGGGAGCCTATTTGTAGGATGTGCCTTAATTTGAAAATTTTAGCATATTTGGTTAACTAATACATTTTTTTGAATAGCCTAGTATTTGGTCATGTGATGTAATATATCCGCCTTATGAGTCCTTCTCTGTAGCTGGTTACATCCCTCTGCCTCCACCCCACCATGGTCCGCATCATCGTGTGTACGCTGTCCTTATGTTATGGGGACGAGGCCTTCACGGTCGGAAGGGGCGGAAAAGTGGGCAAAAAACAGATCTCGAACGGTGCGCATACCCTCAAATAAAGCAATAATACTTCAAAATTGTAATTCCTAACTTCTACTATTAAATCTTCCCCTATCATAGCGTTACTAAACTTGATGGTATATTTTCTCATTTAATGAGATTTTATACCACATATTGTTTTACAACAATTCTCCTAGTGCCTCCTCCACAATCTGTTATACAGTCCACACACACTCTACTCCGGGAGTTGGTGTCCACTATTCTCTCTCTCTCCGTCTCTCTCTCTCTATAACAACAGTTGCTGTCACCAATCCTCCCATAACCCCAACTTTAAATAGTTGTAATCCACAATCGAATTATTTGGATTGTGGTAACACTTAGCGATCGGCAGATCAAATTCCTATATATAGTTCAGTTCTTGGCCGGTATATATAAGGTAGCCTAGATAAATAACTTCGAATCGATATGAACCATTTTTTGTGCAGTAATTAAAAAACCAGAAGTGAATTTTGGGGGTCGGTTTATATGGGGGCTAATACAATTATAACCCGATATGGTTCAATTTTTGCGTGATTAGTACCACATTCGTACGTACCAAATTTCAATCGGATCGGATGAAATTTGTTTCTCCAAATTGGGGTCGGTTTATATGGGGCTAATACAATTATAAAACGATATGGTTCAATTTTTGCGTGATTAGTACCACATTCTAGCAAGATCAACTGAAATTTTCTTATCCAGAAAGCTCAAAAAGTAAAATCTGGGGATCAGTTTATCTGGGGCTGTATAACTATGAATCGGTATAACGCTACGTACCAAATTTCAATCGGATCGGATGAAATTAGTTTCTCCAAAAGCCTCCGAGTTTCAAATTTGGGGATCGGTTTAAATGGGGGCTATAGTTATGGACCGAAGATCAAATGAAATTTTCTTATCCAGAAAGCTCAAGAAGTAAAATCTGGGTATCAGTTTATCTGAGGCTATATAATTATGGATCGGTATAATAACGCTAGGTACCATTTTTCAATCGGATCGGATGAAATTTGTTTCTCCAAGAGGCACCCAAATCCAAATCTGGGGATCGGTTTATATGGGGACTTTAGTTGTGGACCGATATGGACCAGCTTTTGCATGAATATTGGATACCATATACTAACACCAGGTACCAAGTTTCAATCGGATTGGATGTAATTTGCTCTCTAAGAGGCTCCGTAAGCCTTATCTGGGGGTCGGTTTATATGGGGGCTATACGTAAAAATTATCTGATATGACCCATTTGCAATTCCATCCGACCTACATCAATAACAACTGCTTGCACCAATTTTCAAGTCGATAGCTTGTTTCGTTCGGAAGTTAGCGTGATTTCAACAGACGGATATCGATAGGTCGACTCAGGATTTAACCACGATCCAGAATTAATATACCGATGTATTACACCGAAAAAATTTTCGGAATTAAACTAACGCTAAATATAACATACTTTTGTAGATCAAAGTTATTATACGCTGACCACTATATGGTAAATGGCGTTCGTCCATGTGCCACAAAAACACTTTTAACCAAATTTTGTCACGCTAAACATAACTTTCTTTTATTGTAAAACAAGTGAGTAAAGTAGAAAGTCGGGCGGGGCCGACTACATCATACCCTAAAGCACCCCTACTGAATTGGTAAATATAAGCATCATTGTTCATTGGCATAAGTTTTGGAGATAAACCGCATTTCCATATTTAAGAACATTAAGGGGTAAATTTTTATGGGATTTTTTCTGAGTAGCTATATTTAATTATGCACGTACAGAATTGGTATACAACGGACAGACGGACGGACGGACGGACACCAAGGGCTAGATCCACTCAGGAGGTGATTCTGAGTCGATAGGTATATATTTTCTGTGATATAAAATCAATATTTCTGGTAGGCACATTTTTTGGCAGATCAAAGTTATTATACCCTGAACACTATGTGGTCTAGGTTATACAAATTTTTGGTTTGTAGTTAAATTTTATTAATTCAACCGGATTGGATGTAATTTGAGTACGATCGATTATTAATGAAGGGTTTTATGGCCAAATTTGGGAAAATCGGGCGATACACATATAACATATGGGAGCTATATCTAAATCTGAGTCGATTTCAATGATTCTTTGCACATATGTCCGGACGAACAAGAAGCTCTTGATCGACTCAGAATCATCTCCTGAGTCGATCGATCGGTGATCTAAAATCAATATTTCTAGTAAGCACATTTTTTGGAGATCAACGTTATTATACCCTGACTACTATGTGGTAAATGGCGTTCGTTTTTGTGCCACAAAAACACTTTGAACCAAATTATGTCAAAAACGGTCAGACGGACGGACACCAAGGGCTAGATCGACTCAGGAGGTGATTCTGAGTCGATAGGTATATATTTTGTGGGGTATAAAATCAATATTTCTGGTAGGCAAATTTTTTTGGCAGATCAATGTGTTATTATACACTGACCGCTATGTAGTTTACAGCGATTAATATCTCCTCCATAGAGATAGAATATATCTTATAAATAATCTTCGGTATAAAACTGTCAATTAAAAATGTCCATATATATGTTGCCCAATATGGAAATTTATCCACAAAAAATTGAAATAATTGACACTCATTTTTTGTGGTTTTGTTAAACGAATATCCATCCATATTGAAATGCTTGTGGGTGTGTGTGATAAATTTGGTATTGATGAATAAAATGCTCCCACATTCTCGTATGTCACCACAACGGAGTGGTTGAAATGATCACGTTTTTTGCTATTTTTTTTTATTCTTGATTAAATGTTTGGCATGTTTATGTCACAAACAGTCAATAAAGTGCCCATTTCATACCTCGATTGAATCCATTTGGAAAATGAAGTAGACCACCATTGCGAGTGATTTGGTCTCACAGATATGCCAAAGCTATGCCAGTTGCCATCCATTAATTTTTGTTACCACATCCCACACGTGATCCATTCACAGGAAACGAAATGAAAAAGGAAACATTCATTAGACTGAAAAACGTAATTAATTTCCTCATATATGTTGATTTTCCACGTAAGTGCCCTCGAATTTCCTCATATGTGTTGATTTTCCACATAAGTGCCCTCGAAAAAAATCAATCTAAAAACTTTCTCGCTCTGTGAAAAAAATACTGAGCGTAGAGAATAGAAGCATTTTTGACATGAAATCGTGTTAATATGCTCACAAAAAATATTTCTCTGACAAATTAGGGTTTAGTCCATACCAAAATTGGTCCATATCGGTCCATAATTATATATAGCCCCCATATAAACCGATCCCCAGATTTGTTTTGCGGAGCCCCTAAGAGAAGCAAATTTCAACCGAGCCGTCTGAAATTTGGTACATGATGGTAGTATATGGTCTATCACAACCATGCCAAAATTGGTACATATCGGTTAATAATTATATATATCCCACATATAAACCGATTCCCAGATTTGGCTTGCGGAGCCCCTAAGAGAAACAAATTTCATCCGATCCTGCTGAAATTTGGTACATGGTGTAAGTATATGGTCTTTAAAAACTATGCAAAATTGGTCCACATCGGTCTACAATTATATGTAGCCCCCATATAAACCAATGGACTGAATAGTTTAAGTGAATCTTAATCGGGCTGCCACTTTAACCTATATAAACCGATCCCCCGATTTGGCTTGCAGAGCCTCTAAGAGAAGCAAATTTCATCCGATGAAATTTGGTACGTGGTGTTAGTATATTGTATCTAACAACCATGCAAAAATTGGTCCATATCGGTCCATAATTATATATAGCCCCCGTATAAACCGACGCTCAGATTTGACCTACGGAGCCTCATGGATGGCCAAAATTCATCCGATTCGTATATTAGTATATAGTATATGGTATGTAACAACCATGCAAAAATTGGTCCATACTGGTCTTAAACCGATCCCCAGATTTGACCACCGAAACTATTGGAGGAGCAAAATTCATCCCGGTTGAAATTTGGTACGTGATGAAATTTGGTACATTGCGCTAATATATGGTCGCTAACAACCATGCCAAAATTGGTCCATATCGCTCTATAGTTATATATAGCCGATCCCCAAAAATAATATAGCAAAATTTTATTTTTATAGAAAATTTTGCCAAATTGTTTTACTATAGAAAATTTTGTCAAAATTTTATTGCTATACAAAATTTTGTCAAAATTTAATTACTATAGAAAATTTTGTCAAAATTTTATTTCTATAGAAAATTTTGTCAAAATTTTATTTCTATAGAAAATTTTGCCAAAATTTTATTTCTATAGAAAATTTTGTCAAAATTTTATTTCTATAGAAAATTTTGTCAAAATTTTATTTCTATAGAAAATTGTGTCAAAATTTTATTTCTATAGAAAATTTTGTCACAATTTTATTTCTATAGAAAATTTTGCCAAAATTTTATTTCTATAGAAATTTTGTCAAACTTAATTATATACATATGTAATCGGCCTTTTGTTTTTGTTTAATATATATCCCGTATGGACTTACTTCCAATTTAAAAGACGATGTTAAGGAGTTTTAAGATTCCTTGCCAGCGGCAAGTATTACTACAACCCAATTAATTCGATTGTGGATGACAGTCTTCCATGTACCCTCCATGGTGGAGGGTACATAAGATTCGGCCTGGCCGAACTTACGGCCGTATATACTTGTTATACCCTCCACCATTGGATGGGGGGTATATTAACTTTGTCATTCCGTTTGTAACACATCGAAATATTGCTCTAAGACCCCATAAAGTATACATATTTTCTGGGTCGTGGTGAAATTCTGAGTCGATCTGAGCATGTCCGTCCTTCCGTCCGTCTGTTGAAATCATGCTAACTTCCGAACGAAACAAGCTATCGACTTGAAACTTGGCACAATTAGTTGTTATTGATGGAGGTCGGATGGTATTGCAAGTGGGCCATATCGGTCCACTTTTACGTATAGCCCCCATATAAACGGACCCCCAAATTTGGCTTGCGAGGCCTCTAAGAGAAACAATTTTCATCCGATCCGGCTGAAATTTGGTACATGGTGTTAGTATAATGTCTCTAACAACCGTACAAAAATTGGTGCACATCGGTCCATAATTATATATAGCCACCATATAAACCGATCCCCAGATTTGAACTCCAGATCCTCTTAGAAGAGCAAAATTCATCCGATCCGGCTGAAATTTGGTACATGTTGTTAATATATGGTCTCTAACAACCATGCAAAAATTGGTCCATATCGGTCCATAATTATATATAGCCCCCATATAAACCGATCCCCCGATTTGGCTTGCGGAGCCTCTAAGAGAAGCAAATTTCATCCGATCCGGCTGAAATTTGGTACATGGTGTTAGTATATGGTCTCTAACAAATTTTGCTAAAATTTTTATTTCTAAAGAAAATTTTGTCAAAATTTTATTTCTATAGAAATATTTGTGAAAATTCTATTTCTATGGAAAATTTTGACAAAATTTTATTTCTATAGAAATTTTTTCAAAATTTTATTTCTATAAAAAATTTTGCCAAAATTTTATTTCTATAGAAAATTTTGTCAAAATTCTATTTCTATAGAAAACTTTGTCAAAATTTTATTTCTATAGAAAATTTTGTCAAAATTCTCTGGAAAATTTTGTCAAAATTCTCTGGAAAATTTTGTCAAAATTTTGTTTTTATAGAAAATTTTGTCAAAAATTAAATTATATACGTTAATTATATACGTCTATAATCGGCCTTTTGTGTAATATATACCCCGTATGGACTTAGTTCCAATTTAGAAGACGATGTCAAGGAGTTATAAGCTTCCTTGCCAGCGGCAAGTATTACTACAACCCAATTAATTCGATTGTGGATGACAGTCTTTAGTAGAAGTTTCTACGCAATCCATGGTGGAGGGTACATAAGATTCGGCCTGGCCGAACTTACGGCCGTATATACTTGTTTTGTTTTAGTTGTTGTAGATTATTTTTGGCACGAGTGGCAGCTGTGCCCAGGGGCTGACCATGAGAATTATTGCCAAGGACATAGTGTGTCTTTTTCGTCTCCTTTTGCACTAATTTATACTACCCTGTCCCACGGTTTGGAGCTCACGCAGAGTTGGAATATGATCACTCAAAACTTGTTCCAAGAGCAAAATGTTAGTTTTGGAGGTCAACATGTAATTTGTTGTCGCAAAAATGTTGGTTTTCTTGGTTGCCGAAATCAGATAATTTTGAAGATAATAATATGGTTGCGACAAACATATTCCATGTTCACCGTACAAAACTAACATTTTACATGTTTAGGGTGAGATCGTATTTCTTCCCAGGGTGCTGTAAAAATATCATATGGTTACCTCAAAATCGACGGCCAAACCGAATATCCATGGAAAGATGCTTATGCTGTGCTATGTTATTTGGTGAAATGGATTGGGTGTGGTGTAAATGAGTTTCTTATGCTGAGTCGTTTTACCTATGGGTGTCCGTCCGTCTTCGAAAAATTTAAAATTTTTTATCCGATTTTCATTAAATATAGCATGGATGATTCTATTTTTTGTACATGAAAGAACTAAGTATTACTTCATTTTGAGAATTTTGATTTGTTTCCCAAAGCTTTGCGAAGGGAATTTTTCCAATAGAATACCCAATGGTAATATTGGCTTTATTGCTTCAATTTGTTCATATGTGTTTTTGTGAACTTTGTGGTGATGTATGTAGAGATACGTTTCTAATATTCCAGTTGTGGTTAAGCTTCTTTTTGGTATTCATGAAGAAACCGAATGCAGAGAAGATCTTATAAACTTCTTATGATTCACCCTTCTTTGCCTGACTTGATGTTACATCCTTTCGGACTAAAATGCAACACCAATGAGAAAATGTTACAAGGACGGACCAGTTCCCAAACGACAGACAGATAAAGGAACAGGAGCACAGATGTCAGAATAAAATAGTGGGCACATCAAGCCTACACTGATGATTCGAATACAATAGAACACAATGGTTGACCCTCACACTCACACTCATACGGGAAGTTAACAATATCACATGTTTGGATATAAATGGCAATGTGACTTCTAATGGCCTACTACATGCTCCATTGCCAATTTACCCTCTAGGTTTTATCAATTCCATGGAATAATGAGATTGTGGACAATGCCTCCTTGCGTCACAATTTTGGGAGAATGCCTTTAGGTAGTCAATATAAGTAGATGAGTAGTGTAGACCTTTTCTGAACAAGGATGTGTGCCTAAACATTCTCAGTTAGATAGACTAAATTTTGTCCATCTAGCCATGAACATGAACTCCCAAATATTTGGCAAGCTTACAAATGCTATTGCAAAGAAATGGATGAATGTCTACATCTATATTGGGACATGTACATAAAGGGTGTTTTTCTAAGAGCTTGCTAATTTGAAATTTTACAAAACACATGTCAAATTATTAAATGGTCAAAAATAAAATTATTTGGTAGATAATTTCTTGTCATTTAATATTTAAATATAATTTCGGGCATATGGTCACCACGACTATTTTGCACTGGAGGTAAAATTTTCGACAATCGTTTCAAGCATTTGAGGGCGAATGTGATGACCACTGGAGTCAAAACTAATCTACTAAAACTTGGCAAAAATGTTACCCACAAAACTACCAAAAAATCTTATTTTGCAAAATTTTATTTCAATAGAAAACTTTATACAAATTGTACTTCTATTATTTCTATGAAAAAGTATTATTTTATTATTTCTATAGAAAATTTTGACAAATTTTATTTCTGTAGAAAACTCTTTTTAAAATTTTATTTATACAGAAATTTTGTCAAAATTTTATTTCTATAGAAAATATAGTCAAAATTTTTATTTCTATAGAAAATTTTGTCAACATTTTTATTTCTCTAGAAAATTTGGCCAAATTTTATTTCTTTAGAAAATTTTATCAAAATTTTATTTCTATAGAACATTGTGCGAAATTTAAGTTCTTTACAAAATTTTGTCAAATTTCTTTTCTTAAGAAAATTGTGTTTTATTTCTATAGAAAATTTTATCAAAGTTGTATTTCTAGAGAAAATTTTGTAAAAATTTTATTTGTTTTAAACATTTTGCCAACAGTTTATTTCTGTAGGAGATTTTGTAAAAATTTTATTTCTATAAGACATTTTGCCTAATTTTATTTCTTTAGAAAAATTTGCCAAATTTAACTTCTTTAGAAAATATTGTCAAATTTTTATTTTTATAGAAAATTTTGTCAAAATTTTATTTCTATAGGACTTTTCCTCTGAATTTTATTTGTTAAGAAAATTTTGTCAATGTTTTATTTTTATAGGAAATTTTGTCAAAAAATTTTGCCAAATTGTATTTCTATAGAAAATTTTGTCAAAATCTTAATTCTAGAGAAAATTTTGCCAAAATTGTATTTCTTTAGAAACTTGAACAAAATTTTATTTCTTTAGAAAGTTTTGTTAAAATTTTATTTTTATAGAATATTTTGTCATAATTTTATTTCTATAAAATATTATTGCCAAATTTTATTTCTATAAAAATTTTTGTCAACATTTTATTTCAATATAAAAAATTTTGTTAACATTTTATACCTATAGAAAATTTTTCAAAATTTTATTTCTTTGGAAATTTGAGCCAAACTTTATTTCTTTAGAAAATTTTGCCAATTTTTATTTTTTTGAAAATTTTGTCAAAATTTTATTTGTATAGAAAATTTTACCAAATTTTATTTCTATAGAAAATTTTGCCAAATTTTCTATAGAAATATTTTACCAAATTTAATTTCTTTAGAAAATTTTGTCAAAATTTTATTTCTGTAGAAAATGTTGTCAACATTTAATTTCTATGGAAAATTTTAATTCTATAGAAAATATGGTCAAAATTTTATTTCTGTAGAAAATTTCGTGATAATTTTAATTTTTTAGTAAATTTCGTCCAAATTTTATTTCTATAGAAAATTTTGTTAAAATTTTATTTCTATAGAAAATTTTGTCAAAATTATATTTCTATACAAAATTTTGTCAAAATTTTATTTTTTTAGAAAATTTTGCCAAATTTTATTACTTTAGAAAATTGTGCCAAATTTTGTTTCGTTAGAAAATTTTGCCAATTCTTATTTCGTTACAAAATTTTGTCAAAATTTTATTTTAGAAGTCAATTTTATCAAATTTCATTTTTTTAGAAAATTTTGTCAAAACTTTATTTCTATGGAAAATTTTGTCAAAATTTTATTTCTATAGAAAATATTGTCAAAATTTTATTTCTATAGAAAATATTACCAAAATTGTATTTCTTTAGAAAATTGTGCCAAATTTTATTTCGTTAGAAAATTTTGCCAATTTTTATTTCGTTAGTACATTTTGTCAAAATTTTATTTTAAAAGACAATTTTGCCGAATTTTATTTCTACAGAAAATTTTGTCAAAATTTTTATTTCTATAGAAAATTTTGTCAAAATTTTATTGCTGTAGAAAATTTCGTCAAAATTTTATTTCTATAGCAAATTTGGTCAAAATTTTATTTCTTACATATAGAAAATTTTGTCAAACTTTTATTTCTTTAGAAAATACGGAAAAGTTTGTCAAAATTTTATTTCTACAGAAAATATTGTGAAACTTTTATTGCTGTAGAAAATGTCGTCAAAATTTTATTTCTATAGAATATATTGTCAAAATTTTATTTCTTTAGAAACTTGTGCCAAATTTTATTTCATTAGAAAATTTCGCCAATTTTTATTTCGTTAGAAAATTTTGTGAAAATTTTATTTTAAAAGACAATTTTGCCAAATTTTATTCCTATAGAAAATTTTGTCAAAATTTAACTTTTATAGAAAATTTAGTCAAAATGTTATTTCTATGGAAAGTTTTGTCAAATGTTATGCTTTTTTAGAAAATTGTGCCAAATTTTATTTCTTTAGAAAAATTTGCCAATTTTTATTTTTATAGAAAATTTTATCAAATTTTATTTTTATAGAAAATTTTTTCAAAATTTTATTTCTATGGAAAATTGTGTCGAAATTTTATGTCTACAGAAAATTTTGCAAAAATTTTATGTCTATAGAAAATTTTGTCAAAACGTTGTGTCTATAGAAAATATTGCACAAACTTTTATTTCTGTAGAAAATGTTGTCAAAATTTTATTGCTAGAGAAAATTTTGTAAAAATTTCATTTCTATTAGAAATTTTGCCAACGTTGTATTTCTATAGAAGATTTTGGCCAATTTTATTTCTTTAGAAAATTTAGTCAAAATTGTATTTCTATTGAAAATGTTGCTAAATTTTGATTCTTTCGAAAGTTTTGTCAAAAGTTTAGTTTTAAAGAAAATATTGCGAAATTTTATTTCTTTAGAAATTTTTTTCAAAATTTTATTTTTATAGAATTTTTGGCCAAAATTTGTATTTCTATAGGAAATTGTCTCAATATGTTTGCCATAGGAAATTGTAACAAATGTATATCAATAGAAAACTTTTTAAACATTTTATTTCTTAAGAAAATTTTGCCAAATTTTATTTCTTAAGAAAATTTGGAAAAATTTTCTTTCGTTAGAAAATTACGCCAAATTTTATTTCTATAGAAAATTTTGCAATTTTTTATTTCCATAGAAAATTTTGTCAAATATTATTTCTTTAGAAAATTTGTTATTACTATTGCTTGTGCAGAAAGTGAAAATTTTGCTTCTAGGGAAATTTTGTGAATATTGTATTTCTTTAGTAAATTTTACCTAATTTTAATGTCTTTCGAAAATTTTGACAAAATTTTATTTTTAGAAAATTTTGTCAAAATTTTAGTTTTATAGAAAATTGTGTCAAAATGTTATTTCTAAAGAAAATTTTGTTAAAATTTTATTTTTATAGAAATTTTTGTCACAATTTTTTTTATTTGGGAAGTTTTCTCAAGACTTTATTTCTATAGAAAATTGTGTCAAAATTTTATTTCTATAGAAAAAGTTGTCAAAATTTTATTTCTATAGCAATTTCGTCAAAATTTTATTTCTATAGAAAATTTTATCAAAATTTTGTTTCTTTAGAAAATTGTGCCAAATTTTATTTCGTTAGAAAATTTCGCCAATTTTTATATCGTTAGAAAAATTTGTGAAAATTTTATTTTAAAAGACAATTTTGCCAAATTTTATTCCTATAGAAAATTTTGTCAAAATTTCACTTTTATAGAAAATTTTGTCAAAATGTTATTTCTATGGAAAGTTTTGTCAAATTTAATTTTTTTTAGAAAATTGTGCCAAATTTTATTTCTTTAGAAAAATTTGCAAATTTTTATTTTTATAGAAAATTTTATCAAATTTTATTTTTATAGAAAATTTTATCAAAATTTTATCAAAATTTTATCAAAATTTTATTTCTATTGAAAATTTTGCAAAAATGTTGTGTCTATAGAAATTTTTCCCAAACTTTTATTTTTGTAGAAAATTTTGTCACAATGTTATTGCTAGAGAAAATTTTGTAAAAATTTTATATCTATTAGAAATTTTTTCAACGTTGTATTTCTATAGAAAATGTTGGCCAATTTTATTTCTTTAGAAAATTTAGTCAAAATTTTATTTCTGTAGGAAATGTTGCCAAATTTTGATTCTTTATAAAATTTTGCTAAAAGTTTATTTGTATAGAAAATATTGCCAAACTTTATTTCTTTAAAAAATTTGTCAAAATTTTATTTTTATTGAATATTTGGTCAACATTTTTATTTCTCTAGAAAATTGTGTCAACATTTTTCCTAAAGGAAATTTTGTCACAATTGTATCCCAGCAAAGAAATTTGGAAGTTCTTCTAAAGGCACAACTTTAAAAGCACTTCCAAAAATGTTCTCCCAAAGAAGTTCTTTATTTTAACTGCGCAGGGAGTTAATTTGAGTTCATTTTTTTTTTATAACTCGCTTTTACATATTTTTAATGGGAAATTTTAAATTTTTGTTGTTTAAAATAGGTTAAAAACAGACCAAGAATTATTAAAATGATATATATTACTTAAAATTTGTCAAAAAAAAATTTTAAATCCATTCTAGAAAACTTGCAAGTTCTTCAAAATACTTGATGTCATACGTTCCAGCCAAACGTTAGAAATCATTAAAAATTAAACAAAAAAATTTAATTAAATTTTATTTGTTTGTCAAAATATCGCAAAATTTCTTGATTCATATCCCAAACACTGAATTCGCATAACACCTTAAGATGTGATGCAAATTCAGTGCAACGGTTGTTGAAATGGTGGACATCTGCCCTATGACAACCCCATGTTAAATTCATCGCTTCTGCGCCAATTTTTTTATTTCTTAAGAAAATTTTGCAAAATTTTCTTTCTTTAAAAAATTATACCAAATTTTATTTCTTTAGAAAGTTTTTTATTACTATTGTTTGTACAGAAAGTCAAAATTTTATTTTTAAGGAAATTTTGTCAATATTGTATTTGTATAGTAAATTTTACCATATTTTATAGTTTTTCGAAAATTTTGTCAAAATTTTATTTTTATAGAAAATTGTGTCAAAATTGTGTTTTTATAGAAAATTGTGTCAAAATTTTATTTTTATAGAAAATTTTGTCAAAATTTTATTTCTATAGGAAATTTTATCACAATTTTTTTTCTTAGGAAGTTTTCTCAAGATTTTATTTCTATAGAAAATTGTGTCAAAATGTTATTTCTATAGAAAAAGTTGTCAAAATTTTATTTTTATGGGAAGTTTTCTCAAGATTTTATTTGTATAGAAAATTGTGTCAAAATTTTATTTCTTTGGGAAGTTTTCTCAAAATTTTATTTTTATAGAAAATTTTGTCAAAATTTTATTTCTTTTGGAAGTTTTCTCAAGATTTTATTTCTATAGAAAATTGTGTCAACATTTTATTTCTATAGAAAAAGTTTTCAAAATTTTATTTCTATAGAAATTTTTTCAAAATTTTATTTCTATAGGAAATTTTGTGACAATTGTATGTCAACGGAACATTTTGTCAAAATTTTATTTCTATAGAAAATTTTGCCAAAATTTTATTTCTATAGAAAATTTTGTTAAAATTTTATTTCTATGGAAAATTTTTGAAGTACCTCTTAGAGGAATATTTTGCAATATCTACCAAGACCGCAAGAATTCTACTAATCTACTAAACATTAAAAAAATCTACCATTTTTGGTACAATTCTACCAACTGTGGCTACTGTGTTGATGAAACGATTTGGAATCGTTCTTCTGAAGATAACCTATTCATAATGATTTACCAGACAATACAGAGTAGAGGCGTCACTTTAAACTATTAAAAGAGCTGTCAGAAAACAGAGTGATTTATATTACAAAAATAAACCTCATAAAAAGACACCCTTTATAATCACATGGCATGTTTGTGTTTCGTCCATCTCCATGCATAGAATAGAAATTCACCACATTCTGAAATAGCTAAAAGTTTATTTTAAAATTTGGTCAGATACCAATCTAGTAAAGATACCATGCCAAATCTATCAACAAAATGTATTCCAAAGATAGGATATATGACTCAATGGATGGGGGGAGAGTGTGTATATGGGTGCTATGTTCAATTGAGTACTTCAATATCTCTTCAGATGTGTGTATCCATTAGTGACTGCATAAAGGGGTTAGGTTGTATGTTAGACTCGAATAACACTTGTTGGCAAATGTGACGGTATATGTGTGTGTGTTTGTGTTTGTACGTGTGTGCTTAGTCCCCTTTGCCAGCATTCGGGTTATGTCAATTTGTTCTATCCCCCAAAAAAAAAAGAGTATCTGTAGTGTATTTGAAAACACATGTATAAGCACAAATTTCGATACATAAGCACATAGATATGAGATACACCAATGACTCGATTAACGAGTCAAATGCATTAGGAAATTCAACTACGGGTACATATTGAAGGAATTAAGCTATGATCAGGTTACTACAGGCATATGGTAAGGTACACAGAAAACAAAATCGGGCGATACATAAAGGGTGATTCTTTTGAGGTTAGGATTTTCATGCATTAGTATTTGACAGATCACGTGGGATTTCAGACATGGTGTCAAAGAGAAAGATGCTCAGTATGCTTTGACATTTCATCATGAATAGACTTACTAACGAGCCACAACGTCGAATTTTCAGTGAATGGGCCCTAGAAAAGTTGGCCGAAAATCCGCTTTTTTATCGACAAATTTTGTTCAGCGATGAGGCTCATTTCTGGTTGAATGGCTACGTAAATAAGCAAAATTGCCGCATTTGGAGTGAAGAGCAACCAGAAGCCGTTCAAGAACTGCCCATGCATCCCGAAAAATGCACTGTTTGGTGTGGTTTGTACGCTGGTGGAATCATTGGACCGTATTTTTTCAAAGATGCTGTTGGACGCAACGTTACGGTGAATGGCGATCGCTATCGTTCGATGCTAACAAACTTTTTGTTGCCAAAAATGGAAGAACTGAACTTGATTGACATGTGGTTTCAACAAGATGGCGCTACATGCCACACAGCTCGCGATTCTATGGCCATTTTGAGGGAAAACTTCGGAGAACAATTCATCTCAAGAAATGGACCGGTAAGTTGGCCACCAAGATCATGCGATTTGACGCCTTTAGACTATTTTTTGTGGGCCAACGTCAAGTCTAAAGTCTACAGAAATAAGCCAGCAACTATTCCAGCTTTGGAAGACAACATTTCCGAAGAAATTCGGGCTATTCCGGCCGAAATGCTCGAAAAAGTTGCCCAAAATTGGACTTTCCGAATGGACCACCTAAGACGCAGCCGCGGTCAACATTTAAATGAAATTATCTTCAAAAAGTAAATGTCATGGACCAATCTAACGTTTCAAATAAAGAACCGATGAGATTTTGCAAATTTTATGCGTTTTTTTTTAAAAAAAAGTTATCAAGCTCTTAACAAATCACCCTTTATATATGAGAGCTAAATCTGAACCGATTTAGATGATTCTTTACAGGCATCGTAAGTACAAGATTTTTTTGCCAACTTTGAGAGATGTCGATTAATATGTTAAGGGTTATATGGTCAAATTTGGTAAAATCGGACGTTACTTATATATGGGAACTATATCTAAATCTGAACCGATTTATTTTGTAGGTTTTTTTAATACCACAAATGTGTTATCCTCAATATGCCGTATACCAAGTATCAAGTGTACCACACATGAACTTTTGCCCTACATGTGAGGCACTACATTTTTAACATTGGCAACTGGTACCAATATTATATGTTTCTAATTTCTGCATTCCTGTTCCTTGAATGTAGGAAAAAAATAGATTTTACCCCAATTATTTGCAATAAAAAAGAATTAAACAATTTCTTAAAACAATTTTGTTTATCTTTAAAAAAACCAAATAAATAAAATTGAATAATATTTCAATTCAATTATCTAAGAAAAACATAGAAATAAAGCCCTAAATTTAAAATCCCCAAAAACTTAAATAAAACAACATTGTACGATGGCCAAAGAATATTTAGTGAAACAATTTTATGTGAAAGCTTCACAGCATTTCCTGTTCGCCGGATGCTTTGTCATCTAGAAAAAATAAAAATTCTATAAAAATGTTTATTTTTAAAATAAAATAACTTTAATTTGAATTCATCAAGTATCTTTGAAATTTATATCTATATTACGAAAATACTGGCCTCCTCATATTGAGGCTCTATAGAAATTGTAGCTTTTATACAAAATGTTATATAAAAAATGGCTCAAATATTTATGCTTAATTGGTATTGATATTTCCCCCCAAAAATATAAGGACTATGATGTCAAGATGTTTGAATTTGATTGATGACTATTCTTGAACAGTGAAATCTCTCAAATTTGGACACTCAGAAAACGGCACACCTCCCAAAAGTGAGCAGTTAACTGGATATGTTTTCTATATTAACATATTAAAATTAACCTCCCATAACTGGACACCTCCCAAATATGGACAAAATTTAAGTGGCCGTGGGTATCCACTTCTGTGCGGTTTCACTGTATACGCAATATAGACCTCCCAAAACTGAGCAGTTAACTGGAAACGTTTTCTATATTAACATATTAAAATTAATCTCGTATAACTTGACACCTCCCAAATATGGACAAAATTTTGGTGGCCGTGGGTGTCCATTTCTGAGCGATTTCACTGTATATGCAACATAAGCAATGGTGATGGTGCTCTCATAATTCTGGTATCCTGTTACAAATATCATTTATTATATATTTTCTCTAAATTTTTGCAACAAAAATCCATTTATATTTGGCCCTTAATTGGAGATAGGAGAAATTTAGACTTTCGTTGCAATGGACATTGGAGGACAAGCAAAGCACTTAACAATATTTTAGTTAAAGATAACCAGCATGGAGTAGAATGCATTTTGTGATGTGTGGTCCATTTTAACATTCAAGAATTTTGATAATTGTGCAGAATGAGATAATAGGTTTGTTCGCTTAATTATACCCAAAACCAACCACATAGTGGTCAGGGTATAATAGTTTTAATCTGCTAAAAAATTTGCCTACCAGAAACATTGATTTTAGACAACACAAAATATATACCGATCTATTCAGAATCTCCTCCTGATTTGACCTAGCCCTTGGTGTCCGTCTGTCCATGTATTTATTGTTCGGAGGATTCCGGTCGTAATTATTAACCGATTTTATTGAAATTTGCTAACATATATATGTATCGCCCGATTTCGACAAATGGGGTCACGCTGCGCGTTTTTACAAACGGATCGTCACTAAATTTGGCAGAAAGTAATCTTCTTCGTCACCCTTGAAGTCTGCAAAATTTCATCGAAATCGGTTCAGATTTAGATATAGCTCTCATATATATGTATCGCCCGATTTTACCAAATTTGGTCATAAAATCCTTATTTATCAACCGATCTTACTCAAAGTTGTCTTACTTTAATCTTCTATAGTACTAAAAATATGTGCAAAAAATCATCGAAATAGGTTCAGATTTAGCTATAGCTCCCATATATATGTACCGCCCAATTTTTCTAAATTTGGATATAAAACCCTTATTTATCAACCGATAGTACTCAAAGTTGGCTAAATGTAATCTGCTATAGCACTAACTATCAGGGCTGTGGAGCCGGAGTCGGAGTCTTGGAGTCGGAGTCTGAAGATTTTGCTGGAGTCGGAGTCGGAGATGGAGTCGTTAAAATTTTGCTCGACTCCGACTCCTGCTAAACCAAATTTTTCACTTCACATTTTTTGTAACTAAGCAAGTTTTTACGCAAATTAGTTTCCATTGCGTTATTCATTCGATCAATGTACAGCATGATTGTAAATGAAAATCAACTTCCAATTACGGCTATCTTTTGATGTTTCCTAGAATGTTAGACTAGCAGATGGGCTGGATCGATCCATTTTAATGCCTGAAATTATTTTTTTTTAATTTTATTTTAAGGCCATATACATATGTGGAATATTGACAGAAAATTTTTTCAAAGTTGTTTTTTATAGAAAATTTTGTCAAAATGTTATTTCTATAAAAAGTTTTGTCAAAATTTTATTTCTATAGCAAATTTTGTCAAAATGTTATTTCTATAAAAAATGTATTCAAAATGTTATTACTATAGAAATATTTTTTTCTATAGAAAATTTAGTCAAAATTTTTTTGTATAGAAAATTGAGTCAAAATTTTGTTTCTATAGAATATTTTGCAAAATTTTATTTGTATAGAAAATTTTGCAAAAGTTTGTTTGTTACACAAAATTTTTTTAAAATTTTATTTCTATTGATAATTTTATTTCTATAAAAATTTAAGTCAAAAAATTTTGCCAAAATTTTAAAGTAATAAATTTTTTATTAGAAAATTTGGTCAAAATTTTATTTCTATAGAAAATTTTGCCAAAATTTTATAGTAATAATTTTTTTTATTAGAAAATTTTGTCAAAATTCTATTTCTATAGAAAATTTAGTCAAAATGTTGTTTCTGTAGAATATTTTGCAGAATTTTATTTACTACACAAAAATTTTCTCTAAAATTGTATTTTTATTGATAATTTTTTCAAAATTTTATTTCTATAAGAAAAAATTGTCAAATTTTATTTCTATAGCAAATTTTCTCAATTTTTTTTTTCTTACTGATGCTCACTGCTATAAAAAATGTATTCGAAATTTTATTACTATAGAAATATTTTTTTCTATATAAAATTTAGTCAACATTTTATTTCTATAGAAAATTTAGTCAAAATGTTGTTTCTATAGAATACTAGCGTAACCCGGCCCGCTTCGCTGCGCCTTCCGAAGCGTATTTGGAGGAACATTTTGCGTTAACTTAGTCAACTATATCCTTCGTGCTGAAAACAAATTCGAAAAGATTTCAATTCTTTTAAACAAAACGGACTACTTGATTTTTCGTTTATAGGTACAAATACGGCGGGAGAGGGTGTGCCCTTTCCTCCAAATTTTTTTAATAATGTTCTGTATTCAAGTAGTTGTACAATCTTGTATATTTCTTGTGAATTTTAAGTGTGGTTTGTCAAGGAAAGGTATCCTTCTCCTCAACATATCTGAAAATGAGGCACTCTATTATAACATACAAAGAATTACTGTGTCCCATCCAATAAATCGGAAAAAGCAAAAGTAGTAAAAAATTTTACCACATTAACATTTGCTAAAATGTTGGAAAATGATGCACCCTATACGTTGGCTGCCAATTTCATGTAAATTTAAGTTCTTTACTAAAAAGAAGTCTGGCAGAAGCCTGTGCAAAAATCATAAAATTATGTACCGAGTTCCCATTTACGGACAACCCTCTACTTTCAACTTAAGAAAAAAAACGGACAAAAGGGAACCCACTCTTTACTAAAAAGAAGTCTGGCAGAAGCCTGTGCAAAAATCAAAAATTATGTACCGAGTTCCCATTTTCGGACAACCCTCTACTTTCAATTTAAGAAAAAAAAACGGACAAAAGGGAACCCTCCCCCCACCTTCGCTCCACTCCGACCTGATATCGGACTATCACGTACCCTATATTAATTTCGCAACTACTCAATGGTTCCTATAAATTCTATCGAAGTAAATCGACAAAGTTTATTTCAATTTTCCCCTTCCCTAACCAGATATCGAAAAATCATATACTAATTTAAAAATCATGTATAAATTTAATCACCTCCTCCCACGTTCCCTGTAAATTTCAAGTAAATCGGCGATGTTTAAATTTTGCTCTATTGTTTTAAAGGGACGTCACTTTCCCCGATACAATATCGACAAACACCGTAGTGAATAGCACCCCTAACCTTCCCTGAAAATTCTTGAAACTTTTCTTCAAGTGTGGGGCAAGGAAGGTTGCCTCTTCGTTCATAACCTTCCCCCACTGCTTTTGTAAATTTCAAGAAAACTTAAATTTTTTTTTGCAGTTTTAGAGGAGAGCCTCCTCCCCGACCAAATGTCGAAAAGCGTATCTTTTGTAAACGTCCCAGAAAATGTCAAGCAAATTATAAGCCTAAAGGGGCGGCCTCTCTTCCGTCCAAATATCACAAAATCAGGTATCAACTATTACGGTTGACGGAGGTTACGATCTCTCCAAAGTGCTCTGTAAATTTCAAGTAACTCGGTAAAGTTTAATTGTTTCTCTGCATGTACTTAAGAGAAGCGGATGTCTCCCTATGCCCTTTTATTTTTATTAAAAAATCAGGAACCTGATATAAATTTCATAACCTCACCCATTTTTTCCGTAAAATTTCAGTCGGGGGAGTTTAGTTTTGTTTTCACTGTACTTTAAAAAAAAGTCGGGCAAAGGGGTGGTCCCCCTCCCCGACCAAATATCGAAAAATAATGTAGCGGATTTTTGTCTAGATGCCAACCCCAACATTCAATGAAAATTTCAAGCAAATCGCATAATTTTGTTCCAAGTTTCAAAAAGTAGGGCAAGGGGGAGGTCCCCCTCCCCATCCACATATGAAATCATCGGGTACCCCATATTAATTCCATAACCTCATCACAAGTTCTCTGTAAATCTCAGATAATTTTAGTTTTTTCACTGTACTTTAAAAAAAGTCGAACAAAGGGGAGGCCCCCCTCCGCCACCAAATATCGAAATATAAAATAGCGGATCTTTGTCTAGATGCCAACCCCAACCTTCCATGAAAATTTCAAGCAAATCGGTCAACTTTGGTCCAAATTTCAAAAAGTCCGACAAAGGGGAGGTCCCCCTCCGCGACCAGGTGTCAAAAAATGAGGTACCCTATTTTCACCACATGAACGCCCCCTACGATCTCTGAAAGTTTCAAGTAAATCGGTTCAGCCGTTTCGTAGCCAACTCGGACCACACAAACAAACAAAAAGTCGCTTAAGGGGAGGTATCCCCTCCCGATCAAATTTCGAAAAAAAATTGCGAATCTTTGTCTAGGGATCACCCCCTACTATCCCTGAAAACTTCGTGCAAATCGGTCAAGTTTGGTTTAATTTTCAAAAAGTCGGACAAAGGGGAGGTTCCTCTCCGCGACCATATGTCAAAAAATGAGGTACCCTATTTTCAGCACATGAGTGCCCCCCACGATCTCTGAAAGTTTCAAGTAAATCGGTTCAGCCGTTTTCGCGCCAACCCGGAACATACAAATAAACAAACAAACAAACAAACAAATAAACAAACATAATTTGAATTTTATATATATAGATGTTATTTTGCTAAATTTTATTTCTATAGAAAATTTTGCAAAATTTTGTTTGCTACACAATTTTTTTTTTAATTGTATTTCTATTGATAATTTTTTCAAACTTTTATTTCTATATATTTGGTCAAAATTTGATTTTTATAAAAAAATTTGCCAACATTTTATTTCTATAGAAAATTTAGTCAAAATTTTGTTTCTGTAGAAAATTTTGCAAAATTTTATTTAATAGACAAAAATTTTTCCAAAATTGTATGCTCACTGATACTCACTGCTAAGTCGAAAACTTGTAGAAATGATTCAAATTTTCAAATTTTTCAATGAATGAATCATAAATGCATTTTTACGAAATTGTCTAAACAATTATAAATATTTCCCAAATATTGCCCGAGATTTTGTAGAAGTCTGATGTGAGATTTTAGCAAAATGTAGATCTAAATACAAAGTTGTGCAGAGTATATTATAATCGGCCCGCCCGACTTTAGACTTTCCTTGCATTTTTATTTTTTGTTAAAATTGTGTTACGTCCCATAACGTTAGATTTAAATTTTAAGTACATAGATTTTGTAGAAGTATACACAATTTTGTCTAAATCGATTCAGATTCAAATTCATGCATATGGGAATATAAACCTTTATATAGCTCGCAACAAATTTAAAAGATTTGAGATAGTATCAATAATTTTGGTCCACAAATACATATACTGTTGGTGTCTTCTCATATTATGATGGGTATTTATAGCATTATTTCATTTATTAAACATTGCCCTAAATTTGAAGTATAGAGTTTAATTGGCATCTAAGTGAAGTATAGAGTTTAATTGGAAATAAATACGATACTTTATATCGATCCACTTACGGTACCCCCACAATAGAACTACAAATTAGTGGTATTAAAATGAGATTTAGTTATATTACCCGGAGTCGACTCCGGAGTCGGAGTCGAGCTGATGAAAAATGCTGGAGTCGGAGTCGGAGTCGAGCAAAATTGGCTCGACTCCACAGCCCTGCTAACTATATGTACAAAATTTCATCGAAATCGGTTCAGATTTACATATAGCTCCCATATATATTATGTATAGCCCGATTTTCCCAAATTTGGCCATATAACCATTATTTATTAACTGACCTTACTCAAAATTGACCTTACTAACTGTATGTTCAAAATTTCATCGAAATCGGTTCAGATTTAGATATAGCTCCCATATATATGTATCGCCCTACAACCTTATGTTTGACCGTAGTGGCCTCATATCTTCACTGATCTTACTCGAATTTATCACACGGTCATCTTCTGTGGTTTCAATTAAATCTGCAAAATATCATCTCAATCGGTTCAAATTTATATATAGCTCCCATATACATACATCGCTCGATTTTCCCAAATTTGGCCGCATATTTTGTAGACCGTCCACTAGAGGTATGTAAACACCTTCATAGTCACTCTACCCACGTTGGCATCACCCGGAAACTAGGAGAGGGCGACCTTTCTAGTACCGAATTTTGTCCCATCCAACAGCTAATCAGGTCTTCCTTCGCCCGTTACCCGTAAGTTAGGGTATTCGATCACTCTAGCCACGTGTTCTGTAGTCCGTCCTCTAGCGGTGTGTGAACATCTCTATAGTCGCTCTACTCACGATCTCCTTCGTCCGTCACCTGGAAACTAGAGGGAGCAACCTTTCTAGTACCGCATTTTCTCCAATCCATCTGTACGATAATTCCAATAAGGTCTTCCTTCACCCGTCAACTGTAAGGTGGATGGTGACGTCGACAACCCGGTAACTAGAGGAGAGCGACCACTCTGCTACCGTGTTTTCTCCCATCCATCAGCTAGGGTGTTCGATCACTCTAGCTACGTGTGTTGTAGTCCTTCGTCTAGAGGTGCGTGAGCATATCTCGCGCGTTAAGTAGAAGAGAGCCACCTCTGTAGTTTCTGCAACCCCCAAGTCAAAAATAATCTACCCACGTTGGCATCACCCGGAAACTAGAGGAGAGCGACCTTTCGAGTACCGAATTTTGTCCCATCCATCAACTAATCAGGTCTTCCTTCGTCCGTTACCCGTAAGTTAGGGAGCTCGATCACTCACGTGTTCTGTAGTCCGTCCTCTAGATGCGTGTGGACATCTCAATAGTCGCTCTACTCTCGATCTCCTTCGTCCGTCACCCGGAAACTAGAGGGAGCAACCTCTCTAGTACCGCATTTTCTCCAATCCATCTGTACGATAATTCCAATAAGGTCTTCCTTCACCCGTCACATGTAAAGTGGATGGTGACGTCTACAAATCGGTAACGAGAGGAGAGTGACCACTCTGCCACCGTGTTTTCTCCCATCCATCAGCTAGGGTGTTCGAACACTCTAGCCACGTTTGTTGTAGTCCTTCGTCTAGAGGTGTGTGAGCATATCTCGCGCGTTAAGTAGAAGAGAGCCAACCCCCCAAGTCAAAAATAATCTACAAAATTTTGAGCAAATTTTACCAAAAAACTACCAAACAAAACAATTTTATTTTGTAAAAATTGTATTTCTATAGAAAATTTTGTTAAAACTTTATTTTTTTTTTCTATAGAAAATTTTGTCGACATTTTATTTATATAGAAAATTTTTTTAACATTTTATTTCTATAGAAAATTTTGTCAACATTTTTTTTTTCTATAAGAAATTTTGTCAAAATTTTATTTCTATAGAAAATTTTGTCGACATTTTATTTATATAGAAAATTTTTTTAACATTTTATTTCTATAGAAAAATTTTTTAAAATGTTATTTTTATAGAAAATTTTGTCTAAATTTTATTTTTGTAGAAAAATTTTTTAAAATGTTATTTCTATAGAAAATTTTGTCTAAATTTTATTTCTATAGAAAATTTTATCAAAATTTTATTTCTATAAGAAATTTTGTCTAAATTTTATTTCTATAGAAAATTTTGTCAAAATTTTATTTCTATAGAAAACTTCGCCAAAATTTTATTTCTATAGAAAACTTCGTCAAAATTTTATTTCTATAGAAAAATTTGTCAAAATTTTATTTCTATAGAAAACTTCGTCAAAATTTTATTTCTATAGAAAAATTTGTCAAAATGTTATTTTTATAGAAAATTTTGTCAAAATTTTATTTCTATAAGAAATTTTGTCAAAATTTTATTTCTATAGAAAATTTTGTCAAAATTGTATTTATAAAGAAAATTTGTTTAACATTTTATTTCTATAGAAAATTTTTTAAAAATTGTATTTCTATAGAAAATTTTGTCGAAATGTTATTTTTATAGAAAATTTTGTCTAAACTTTATTTCTATAGAAAATTTTGTAAAAATTTTATTTCTATAAGAAATTTTGTCAAAACGTTAGTTTTATAGGAAAGTTTGTCAAAATTTTATTTCTATAAGAAATTTTGTCAAAATTTTATTTCTATAGAAAATTTTGTCAAAATTTTATTTCTATAGAAAATTTTGTCAAAATTTTATTTCTATAGAAAATTTTGTCAAAATTTCATTTGTTTTGTTTTGTTATTGTTGGTTTTGTTCTTTAAGCATTGTTGTTGTTTTTTATTTCAGCTTAAAACCATACATTGACTAAACTACAAGAGTAGCTTAATCAACAGAGGAAAAGAATGTTTGTCAAATTTATTTGGGCAAAGCCCTATAGACTGCAAGATGGTTGGATGGACGCACGTTTCGGAATTACCACATTCCTCATCAGCATCCTCTACTTGCAGCAAAACTATCAACCAATTATCAGAATAAATTCAGGCAGTTTAATGGAAAAAGAAGAGGAGGCACGCTCAAAATAAACCCAGCCATGTGAATTCAAATCGATGATTTGACAGTGGCATAGGAAAAGAGATATGTTTGTTTCGAATTTATTTCGGCATAAGCCGGCTATCAATGTAAAACCTTTTTTCGGAGGGTTCAAGTGTGGTTTTTGTTGGGTTTAATAAACTGCCTGAATTTATTCTGATAATTGGTTGATAGTTTTGCTGCAAGTAGAGGATGCTGATGAGGAATGTGGTAATTCCGAAACGTGCGTCCAACCAACCATCTTGCAGTCTATAGGGCTTTGCCCAAATAAATTTGACAAACATTCTTTTCCTCTGTTGATTAAGCTACTCTTGTAGTTTAGTCAATGTATGGTTTTAAGCTGAAATAAAAAACAACAACAAAATTTTATTTCTATAGAAATTTTTTTTAACATTTTATTTCTATAGAAAATTTTTTAAAAATTATATTTCTAAAGAAAATTTTGTCAAAATGTTATTTTTATAAAAAATGTTGTCTAAACTTTATTTCTATAGAAAATTTTGTAAAAATTTTGTTTCTATAACAAATTTTGTCAAAATTTTAGTTTTATAGAAAATTTTGTCAAATATTTATTTCTAAAAGAAATTTTTTCAAATTTTATTTCTATAGAAAATTTTGTCAAAATTTTATTTCTATAGAAAATTTTGTCTAAATTTTATTTCTATAGAAACTTTTGTCAAAATTTTATTTCTATAGAAAATTTTGTGAAAATCTTATTTTTATAGAAAATTTTGTCAAAATCTTATTTCTATAAAAAATTGTTTGAAAATGTAATTTCTAGAGAAAAGTTTTGTCAAAATTTTATTTCTATAAAGAATTTTGTCAAATTTTATTTCTATAGAAAATTTTGTCAACATTTTATTTCTATAGAAAATTTTGTCAACATTTTATTTCTATAGAAAATTTTGGCAAAATTTTATTTCTATAGAAATTTTTGGTCAAAATATAAAAAATATATAAAAAAATTGTTGAAGAACATCGTAGGTGGAGAGGATTATTTGGCAAAATCTACGAAAACATCAAGAATTCTACCAATCTACCAAACAGTAAAAAATCTACCATTTTTGGTAGAATTCCACCAACTGTGGCAATCGTGCCTATAAGCCGCCACAGAGTAGCGACAAATCCGAGAACTGACAGGTCTCATTAAACGCCTTTTTCATTTCCCCATTGCACCAGAGCCCATCTCGGAAAACACTGTTTATAATAAAATGGCAAGTTCATTCGTTTGCTTTCATTTTACCAAAAACCAAGCATTGTTCATGGCCAAAGGTCCGTCTTTACAATTCATTACATTTGAATAACAAAGTATACACCTATCTGATGTAGGAGGGTATAATAAATTTCAGTGATTCATTTGCATGCCCCTATGAAATATTTCGATACGAAGAAATTGTTCCAACATTATTTTGAAGACACTGATGGACGGGCATAATTAAACAAACTTTTAGTATATGGGATTCCAAATAATACTACTAAGTGATTCTAATAAGGCCATCAAATACTAAGTGCTCCTAATTGAGTACATTTTCAACCAAAGCTAAGAACGTAAACAATTTCCACTTTAGACTACAAAATATAAACGACTTCTATTTGATAGCAATTTGCATGGAATATATTTCCATAGCTCCATTAACAGTTCAGGCTTTATACTTTGTTCCACTTTGCCTGTGATTTGCATATTTTTGTATGAATTAATACTTAAATGGTATTTCGTATTGTTGTCCATTTATGAAAAATTCCCAACAATAATTTGGTATGACCAATTGAATACATGCTCATAGATGCATTTCACATGCATGCATGCATTTACATGCAGGTCCATGTTAGAAGTACCCTCAAGTTTGGCATTTGTAGGCATATCAAAATTGCAAAATATGTTTGTTCTATGCAAAATGTATGTGGTCTTTATAGGTTCTGAGTGCCTGTTATTCAAATGCAAATTTTAAAAAATTTTAGAATTTTCCAAAAAAAAAAAAACAAAAAAAAAACAAAATACATTTTCGATTTGAAAAATTTAAAATTTTTTTTTTTTTTGTATACCCTCCATCATAGGATGGGGGGTATATTAACTTTGTCACTCCGTTTGTATCACATCGTAATATTGCTCTAAGATCCCATAAAGAATATATATTCTGGGTCGTGGTGAAATTCTGAGTCGATCTGAGCATGTCCGTCCGTCTGTTGAAATCACGCTAATTTCCAAACGAAACATGCTATCGACTTGAAACTTGGCACAAGTAGTTGTTGTAGTTGTTGATGTAGGTCGGATGGTATAGCAAATGGGCCATACCGGTTCACTTTTACGTATAGCCCCAATATACACCGACCCCCAGATTTGGCTTGCGGAGCTTCTAAGAGAAGCATATGTTATTTCATCCGATCTGGCTGAAATTTGGTACATTTTGTTAGAATATGGTCTCTAACAAACACGCAAAACTTGGTCCATATCGGCCAATAATTATATATAGACCCCCAGATTTGTCTTGCGGATCCTCCACGAGAAGCAAATTCCATCCGATCCGGCTGAAATTTGGTACATAATGTTGGTATATTGTCTCTAACAACCATGCAGGTATTGGTCCATATCAATCCACAATTATATATACCCCCCACACGCACAGAAAAAACATGTTTGGACATGGTTGCCGCATCCATTTAATGCTTATTTAGAGTATTTAATTGTCGCGAAAACCATGTATTTTGTCTTTGTAAAAATAATTTTCGAGCGGAGAAAAATATATGTTGGCAATAAGCATTTAAATGGTTCTCAAATGCCGCAAACATGTTCTATTATTTAAATGATAGAATTTGAGACCATTATATGGTCAGGAAAATCATGTACCTGACCATTCAATTTTTTTTACTTTTTTGCAAAGAAAAAAGTATTTTTATAGTTTACGTATAGACATATCTACAACCATTACATGGCCATAAAGACCATGTACATTGTTTTCGTGACCATTTAATTTTTAATTTTTTTGCAGCGACAAGAATTTTATAAAAACATTGAGCAGGTACACACGATTTTCATTTTGCGCGTCAGTCGTGTGTTGATTGTTTCTTGGAATGGACGGAGAATACGGAATTATTGCGTTAATTTATTTATTCAGAAATGGCACGTGGTTTTATGTGAATACAAAAAAGGAAAGTGTAATTGAAAAAAATATACCTGGTTTTTGTTCTGCATTTTGATATATGGTATAATTTATTTTTATTTGCAGTTACATGATGTCTGCGTTTGTACATTTGATGGGCACGAAGTAAATATGGAATAATTACTTATTGTTGAAATTGAACCAAACTAGAGTGTGTAAAAATATGTGAAGTTTGCTTGCACAACATTATAAATACAAATAAACAATGAATTAGTTTATAAATAAATAAAAACAAATAAATAAAGTTGATTTTGTGTTTTCTTTTCTCAAGTGGCGTCCTTTTTTCGACGACGAAAAAAGTTTTTTCATAAAAATCAAAACATTTTAGGTTGTGACCATGTTCTTTTAACTAGAAGAAAAACATTTTTGACGAATAACATAACATTGTAGATCGTGATCATTGTCTTTTAATGGAAACAAAATTCTTTTTATCAATATAATAACATTTTAGATGAGGACAATTGTATTTTTCTTAGAACCATGTTCACTGAGCCAACATGGTTGCAGGTTAAAATGTTACATGGTCGCCGCAAAAATAGCTGCTATCATATTATTTTGCTCTTCGAATATGATTGTGGCAATCATGTTTCTTCTCTGCGTGCATATAAACCGATCCTCAGATTTGGCTTGCGGAGCCTCAAAAAGAAACAAATTTCCTCCGATCCGGCTGAAATTTGGTACATGATGTTGGTATATGGTCTCTAACAACCATGCAAAAATTGGTCCACATCGGTTCATAATTATATATAGCCCCCATATAAACCGATGCCCAGATTTGACCTTCGGAGCCTCTTGGAGGAGCAAAATTCATCCGATCCGGTACAAATGTGGAACGTGGTGTTAGTATATGGTCTCTAACAACCATACAAAAATTGGTCCATATCGGTTGATAATTATATATAGCCCCCATATAAACCGATCCATAGATTTGACCTCCGGAGCCTCTTGAAGGAGTAAAATTCATCCGATCAGGTTGAAATTTGGCACATTTCGCTAGTATATGGCCGATAACAACCATGTCAAAATTGGGCCGTATCGATCTATATTATATATAGCCCCCAAATAAACCGATCCCCAGTCACAGAAAAATAACGATTGCCACTCGAGCCAAAACTAATCTACCAAAATTTTATTGTCATAGAAAATTTTGTCAAAACTTTATTTCTATAGAAAATTTTGTCATCATTATTTTGTTAGGAAATTTTGTAAAAATATAATTTCTATAGAAAATTTTGTCAAAATTTTATTTCTATAGCCATGTCCGTCTGTCCGTGAACACATTTTTGTAATCAAAGTCTAGGTCGCAGTTTTAGTCCAATCGACTTTAAATTTGGCACAAGTATGTGTTTTGGCTCAGAATAGAACCCTATTGATTTTGGAAGAAATCGGTTCAGATTTTGATATAGCTCCCATGTATATATTTCGCCCGATATGGAATTATATGGCCCCAGAAGCTAGAGTTTTACCCTAATTTGCTTAACATTTTGCACAAATTTTATTCATATTTAGATATAGCTCCCATATATATCGTTCGCCCGATTTAAACTCTTATGACCACAGTGGCCAATCTTTTACTCGGATTTAATTGAAATTTTGAGCAGGGAGTTGAATTAGCATTGGAGCTATGCGTGTCATATTTGGTTGAAATCGTTTCAGATTTAGATATAGCTCCCATATATAGGTTTCGCCCGATTTACACTCATATGACCACAGAGGCCAATTTTTAACACCGATTTAGTTAAAATGTTGCACAGGGAGTAGAATTAGCATTGTAGCTATGCGTGCCAAATTTGGTTGAAATCGGTTCAGATTTAAATATAGCTCGCATATCATGTTTTTCTGATTTCGACAAAAATGGTCAAAATATCAACATTTTCCCTTTTAAAATCGCCTCTGCTTAGTCGAAAACTTGTAAAAAGGACTGTAATTTTCCTTATCATAAAATACATATATATCGAGCGATAATCATAAAAAAACTTTTGCGAAGTTTCCTTAAAATTGCTTCAGATTTAAATGCTTCCCATATTTTTATACCCTGCGCCACACTGTGGAACAGGGTATTATAAGTTAGGGCATATGTTTGTAACACCCAGAAGGAGATGAGATAGACACATGATGTCTTTGGCAATAATGCTCAGGGTGGCTCCCTGAGTCGATATAACCATGTCCGTCTGTCCGTCCGTCCGTCCGTCTGTGAACACATTTTTGTGATCAAAGTCTAGGTCGCAATTTAAGTCCAATCGCCTTCAACTTAAATTTTGAGTCTATAGATTTCGTAAAAGTCTATCAAATTCTGTCCAAATCGAGTGATATTTTAATGTATGTATTTGGGCAAACCTTTATATATAGCACCCAACACATTTGACGGATTTGATATAGTATCGAAAATGTGGATTTACAAAGTGGTGCAGGGTATAATATAGTCGGTCCCGCCCGACTTTTTACTTGCCTTACTTGTTTTGTTTTTTTTTTTTTTTTAATTGTGTCATATATTAAAAATGCTACTGCATACATGCTTGCATTTGGGAACTTGGGTTGACGTTTTTTCTCCGAATTCATGCCAGAATTGTTCCAAATTTGGTTGAGAATTGCTTCACTTTATAAAGTCTAAGATATTTTTTACGCCAAAAAATCCCCCAAATAAATATTAACCCTAAAAATCCCCCTAAACGAGATAAAACCACCTAAATTTGGGGGGAAAACCTCCCAACCTGGCCACACTGTATGGACGATAGATTTTTCACTTTTACAAACTTTTGATTCACACCTCCTATAATGCCCCACTGAGTGAACTAGATCATCAAACAAGGTCTAAGTTGTACAACTACCAATTGATTGCTTTTGACCATCTTCTACGTAGGACATGTGTACACCAGGAATCATTATGACCATCATGCTGAGAGTATTAGTAGCAATCTTGGTATTTGTTGGTCATTTTTAGAATTTTCAATGTGATTACTCGTCCTTACCAATGACCTTATGTGTGGGGTCTAGTTACTGGAGCTTGCTACTGGCAATTTCTGTGATCCTGTTCAATAAATGTAAAATTAAAAAATTTTAAAGTTCCTTTAAAAAATTTGAATTTTTTTTAAAATTAATTTTAAATGGATTCATTGGTGAGTGGTAGTTGTTGATAACATCACATCGGATACCTAAAATATCTTAATGAAATCTAAAGTAACAGGGACTGGCAACAAATTGGGGAATTCATTGGGGACACAGAGTTCCTGGTAAGGGTGCGATGGAAAAGAAGAACTTAGAGCGCACAACAAGCCAAATACTGGTTTATGTGTATGTCACATAAGAGAGGGAGACCTTACCTAACCTATAAAAGGATATGCCTACCGCATTGTCTTTAGAGAAATGGAGAAATATCAAATTTATCATAAAATTCTATCTTTAATTTTGTATTTGTTGACATCCATTGTTCACATATATAAGCTTTGGGGAAGTTTATCCACACTTGCATACAAAGGTCTATGGTATTTCTTCCAATTTGGAACTTGTCTCCTAACAGTATGCACCATTTGTTGTAGAAGGACAATAGAAAAGTTGTAGCATATATGTAAGGCATGTGGAGGCGATAAAGGGTTAGCTCCAGATACACTTCAAGAAATCGCGTAAAAGGCCCTTGATTTATCTAAGAAATGGAGAAATAGATTTTTTTTGAGTCAAATTAGACTTAGCCACATCTCATCACAAAATGAACACATCATTCCAATTTTTAGAATGTTATGATTTTATCGAAAATTCTTTACCTATTCTATTCTTATTCTATAGCAACTAAAATCGACTAACCAAACTTTAACGAAAGAGTCAAATTTGAAATTGAAAGTCCAGAAATGTATGAAAAACTAATTTTCAACATTTTAAAAAGTAGAATAAACAACATTTTGAAATTTTGAAAAAAAAAAAAATGATAACCCGATATAAACAAATTGTGACTGAGTGAACTTTCTGATTTTTATTACAATCACTGCTGCACTCTAGGACTTACAGTGATAAACAAAAAGTCGACGTTTCGACATTTGAAAATTTCGAAATATAGGGCCGGTAATAAGTTGGCAAAATTGCGCTAAAATATCGATTTTTCACGGTAACTTTTCTTTAATAATTAATTGTAAAGCAAATAAACTTTTGTTGTTGTTTTGGATCATTCTTCATCAAGTAATGATAATTGTCACAGTTTCTTAGCTACAGGATTTTTTATCACAATTTTATCAAAATTTCTTAGTTTTATAAAAATTTCTTAGTTTCTTTTGTTTAAGAGAGATGAATTTCGTTGATTTTTCTTACCCTTAGGATTTTTTTCAAAATTTTCTTAAGAATAGCATTTTTTTCAAAATTTTCTTAAGAATAGCATTTTTTTCAAAATTTTCTTAAGAATAGCATTTTTTTCAAAATTTTCTTAAGAATAGCATTTTTTTCAAAATTTCTTTCAATTGGAAATTTTTTCAATAAATTTCTCTTGCTTGTAGCAAATTTCTTAGTTACAAGAAATTTTATCAAAATTTCTTGCTACAGGGAATTTTTATCAATTTTTTTGTGGATATAAGAAATTTTGTCAATATTTCTCAAGTGTAGGAAATTTTGTCAAAATTTCTTACCTATAGAAAATTTTGTCAAAATTTCTTACCTATAGAAAATTTTGTCAACATTTCTTAGCTGTAAGAAAGTTTGTCCGAATTCCTTAGTTACAGAAAATTTTATCAAAATTCCCAAGCGATACAGAATTTCGTCAAATTTTTTGGGATGTAGGAAATGGTATCAACATTTTTTAGCTATAAGAGATTTTGTCAACATATCGTAGCTGCGGAAGATTTTGTCAAAATTTTTTTCCATAGAAAGTTTTGTCAAAATTTTATTTCCATAGAAAAATTTTGTCAAAATTTAATTTCAAAAAAAAAAATTTTGTCAAAATTTCGTAGCTACAGGAAATTTTATAAAAATTTCTTACCTATATTGAATTTTGTCAAATTGTTTTTGGATATAGGAAATTTTGGCAAAATTTCTTAAGTATAGGAAATTTTAGCAAAATTTCTTAAGTATAGGAAATTTTGACGAAATTCCTTAGCTGTAGGAAACATTTGGCACAATTTTTTAGCTACAGAAAATTTTATCACAATTTCTTAGTTACAGAAAATTTTATCTAAATTTCGTAGCTTACGCAATTTTGTCAAAATTTCGTTTTCATAGAAAATTTTAAATGATGGCGGGAGTTCTCGTTGGTTTCATTTATATAAATATGTATATGAAGGAAGCAATGGCTTACAGAAACCCCATTGTAAACGAATTCGCTTAGTAGAACAACAGAAATCACTCAATATTCCTTAAAATCTTTATTTATTCAAAGAAAATCTATTATTTTAGTAAATGTATATTTAATAAAAAACACCCAATTAAATTGAATAGAAAATTTTGTCAAAATTTCATTTCAATAGGTATTTTTTTCGACATTTCTTAGCTGTAAAAAATTAAGAAATGTCACAATTTCAGTTCAATAGAACATTTTGTCAAAATTTCTTAGTTGTAGGAAATTTTGTCAAACTTGCTGAGCTACAGGCAATTTTATACCTTTTTCTTTGTTAAGGTCAGTACTATGTTCGGTTTTTTTCATCAAAACACTAAATTAAATGTACAAAAATATTTATGAAGACTATTATATTTGTATCAAGTCTTATCAAATAATGGATGGAAAAGATGCAATGAATTGACTGATAATCATTTTATATTTCTAAATTAATTAATTACGAAAAGTAACCGTGAAAAAAGGCTGGTTTTCAGCTTGAAAACTGAACATAGTACTCAGCCTTACAGGAAATTTTTTCACAATTTCTTAGTTACAGGAATTTTACCAATTTTCCGAAAGATATTTTTTTCATTTTCCGACTTTTTCTAACTTTGAATTTTTTAATCCTATTCCTATTCTATCCCTAACCCTATCCTATCATATCCCCATCCTATCCCTATCCTATCATATCCCTATCCTATCCCTATCCTATCCCTATCCTATCCCTATCCTATCCCTATCCTATACCTATCCTATCCCTATCCTATCCCTATCCTATCCCTAACCTATCCCTATCCTATCCCTATCCTATCCCTATCCTATTCCTATCCTATCCCTATCCTATCCCATCCCTATCCTATCCCCATACTATCCCAATGTTAGGTTAGGTTAGGTGGCAGCCCGATGTATCAGGCTCACTTAGACTATTCAGTCCATTGTGATACCACATTGGTGAACTTCTCTCATATCACTGAGTGCTGCCCGATTCCATGTTAAGCTCAATGACAAGCGACCTCCTTTTTATAGCCGAGTCCGAACGGCGTTCCACATTACAGTGAAACCACTTAGAGAAGCTTTGAAACACTCAGAAATGTCACCAGCATTACTGAGGTGGAATAATCCACCGCTGAAAAACTTTTTGGTGTTCGGTCGAAGCCGGAATCGAACCCACGACCTTGGCGGGCATGCTAACCATTGCACCACGGTGGCTCCCTATTCTATCCCTATCCTATCCATATCCTATCCCTATCATATCCTATTCCTATCCTATCCCTATCATATCCCTATCCTATCCCTATCCTATCCCTATCCTATCCCTATCCTATCCCTATCCTATCTCTATCCTATCCCTATCCTATCCCTATTTTATCCCTATCGTATCCCTATACTATCCCTATTCTATCCCTATCCGATCCCTATCCTATCCCTATCCTTTCCTTCTCCTATCCCTATCCTATCCCTTTCCCATTCCTATCCCTATCTATCCCTATCCTATCCATATCCTATCCCATTCATATCATATTCCTATCCTATCCCTGTCCTAGCCTATCCCTATCCTATCCTACCCCTATCCTATCCCTATTCTATCCCTATCCTATCCCTAACCCTACCCTCTCCCTAACTCTATCCTATCCCTAACCCTATCCTATCCCTATTCTATCCCTATCCTATCCCGATTCTATGCCTATCCTATCCCTATCCCTATCCTATCCCTATCCTATCCCTATCCTATCCCTATCCTATCCCTATCCTATCCCTATCCTATCCCTATCCTATCCCTATCCTATCCCTATCCTATCCCTATCCTATCCCTATTCTATCCCTATTCTATCCCTATTCTATCCTATCCTATCCCTATTCTATCCTATCCTATCCCTATCCTATCCCTATCCTATCCCTATCCTATCCCTATCCTATCCCTATCCTATCCCTATCCTATCCCTATCCTATCCTATCCCTATCCTATCCCTATGCTATCCCTATCCTATCCCTATCCTATCCCTATCCTATCCCTATCCTATCCCTATCCTATCCCTATCCTATCCCTATCCTATCCTATCCCTATCCTATCCCTATCATATCCCTATCCTATCCCTATCCTATCCCTATCCTATCCCTATCCTGTCCCTTTCCCTATCCTATCCCTATCCTATCCCTATCCTATCCCTATCATATCCCTATCCTATCCCTATCCTATCCCTATCCTATCCCTATCCTGTCCCTTTCCCTATCCTATCCCTATCCTATCCCTATCCTATCCCTTTCCCTATCCTATCCCTATTCTATCTATCCTATATGGTCCATTTGCAGAATAATTTTTCGTAATAATACATATCATTCGGTGTTGAAAGGACTAAAAAACTTATTCAAGTATTTTCTTGTACTGTATTTTTGACTGGATGTCAGGTTTTGAATTTTTTAAATACAGGCAATTTTATACCTTTTTCTTTGTTAAGGTCAGTACTATGTTCGGTTTTTTTCATCAAAACACTAAATTAAATGTACACATATATTTATGAAGACTATTATATTTTTATCAAGTCTTATCAAATAATGGATGGAAAAGATGCAATGAATTGATTGATAATCATTTTATATTTCTAAATTAATTAATTACGAAAAGTAACCGTGAAAAAAGGCTGGTTTTCAGCTTGAAAACTGAACATAGTACTCAGCCTTACAGGAATTTTTTCACAATTTCTTAGTTACAGGAATTTTACCAATTTTCCGAAAGATATTTTTTCATTTTCCGACTTTTTCTATCTTTGATTTTTTAATCCTATCCCTATTCTATCCCTAACCCTATCCTATCATATCCCTATCCTATCCTATCCCTATCCTATCCCTATCCTATCCCTATCCTATCCCTATCCTATCCCTATCCTATCCCTATCCTATCCCTATCCTATCCCTATCCTATCCCTATCCTATCCCTAACCTATCCCTATCCTATCCCTATCCTATTCCTATCCTATCCCTATCCTATCCCTATCCTATCCCTATCCTATCCCTATCCTATCCCTATCCTATCCTTATTCTATCCCTATCCTATCCCTTTCCTATCCCATCCCTATCCTATCCCTATTCTATACCCATACTATCCCAATGTTAGGTTAGGTTAGGTGGCAGCCCGATGTATCAGGCTCACTTAGACTACTCAGTCCACTGTGATACCACATTGGTGAACTTCTCTCATATCACTGAGTGCTGCCCGATTCCATGTTAAGCTCAATGACAAGCGACCTCCTTTTTATAGCCGAGTCCGAACGGCGTTCCACATTACAGTGAAACCACTTAGAGAAGCTTTGAAACACTCAGAAATGTCACCAGCATTACTGAGGTGGAATAATCCACCGCTGAAAAACTTTTTGGTGTTCGGTCGAAGCCGGAATCGAACCCACGACCTTGGCGGGCATGCTAACCATTGCACCACGGTGGCTCCCTATTCTATCCCTATCCTATCCATATCCTATCCCTATCATATCCTATTCCTATCCTATCCCTATCATATCCCTATCCTATCCCTATCCTATCCCTATCCTATCCCTATCCTATCCCTATCCTATCTCTATCCTATCCCTATCCTATCCCTATTTTATCCCTATCGTATCCCTATACTATCCCTATTCTATCCCTATCCGATCCCTATCCTATCCCTATCCTTTCCTTCTCCTATCCCTATCCTATCCCTTTCCCATTCCTATCCCTATCTATCCCTATCCTATCCATATCCTATCCCATTCATATCATATTCCTATCCTATCCCTGTCCTAGCCTATCCCTATCCTATCCTACCCCTATCCTATCCCTATTCTATCCCTATCCTATCCCTAACCCTACCCTCTCCCTAACTCTATCCTATCCCTAACCCTATCCTATCCCTATTCTATCCCTATCCTATCCCGATTCTATGCCTATCCTATCCCTATCCCTATCCTATCCCTATCCTATCCCTATCCTATCCCTATCCTATCCCTATCCTATCCCTATCCTATCCCTATCCTATCCCTATCCTATCCCTATCCTATCCCTATTCTATCCCTATTCTATCCCTATTCTATCCTATCCTATCCCTATTCTATCCTATCCTATCCCTATCCTATCCCTATCCTATCCCTATCCTATCCCTATCCTATCCCTATTCTATCCCTATTCTATCCTATCCTATCCCTATTCTATCCTATCCTATCCCTATCATATCCCTATCCTATCCCTATCCTATCCCTATCCCTATCCCTATCCCTATCCCTATCCCTATCCCTATCCCTATACCTATCCCTATCCCTATCCTATCCCTATCTTATCCCTATCCTATCCCTATCCTATCTCTATCCTATCCCTATCCTATCCCTATTTTATCCCTATCGTATCCCTATACTATCCCTATTCTATCCCTATTCTATCCCTATTCTATCCTATCCTATCCCTATTCTATCCTATCCTATCCCTATCCTATCCCTATCCTATCCCTATCCTATCCCTATCCTATCCCTATTCTATCCCTATTCTATCCTATCCTATCCCTATTCTATCCTATCCTATCCCTATCATATCCCTATCCTATCCCTATCCTATCCCTATCCCTATCCCTATCCCTATCCCTATCCCTATCCCTATCCCTATACCTATCCCTATCCTATCCCTATCTTATCCCTATCCTATCCCTATCCTATCTCTATCCTATCCCTATCCTATCCCTATTTTATCCCTATCGTATCCCTATACTATCCCTATTCTATCCCTATCCGATCCCTATCCTATCCCTATCCTTTCCTTATCCTATCCCTATCCTATCCTACCCCTATCCTATCCCAATTCTATCCCTATCCCTATCCTATCCCTAACCCTACCCTCTCCCTAACTCTATCCTATCCCTAACCCTATCCTATCCCTATTCTTTCCTATCCCTATCCTATCCTATCCTATCCTATCCTATCCTATCCCTATCCTATCCCTATCCTATCCCTATCCTATCCCTATCCTATCCCTATCCTATCCCTATCCTATCCCTATCCTATCCCTATCCTATCCCTATCCTATCCCTATCCTATCCCTATCCTATCCCTATCCTATCCCTATCCTATCCCTATCCTATCCCTATCCTATCCCTATCCTATCCCTATCCTATCCCTATCCTATCCCTATCCTATCCCTATCCTATCCCTATCCTATCCCTATCCTATCCCTATCCTATCCCTATCCTATCCCTATCCTATCCCTATCCTATCCCTATCCTATCCCTATCCTATCCCTATCCTATCCCTATCCTATCCCTATCCTATCCCTATCCTATCCCTTTCCTATCCCTTTCCCTATCCTATCCCTTTCCCTATCCTATCCCTTTCCCTATCCTATCCCTTTCCCTATCCTATCCCTATCCTATCCCTTTCCCCATCCTATCCCTATCCTATCCCTATTCTATCCCTATCCTATTCCTATCCCTATCCTATCCCTACCCTATCCCTATTCTATATGGTCCATTTGCAGAATAATTTTTCGTAATAATACATATCATTCGTTGTTGAAAGGACTAAAAAACTTATTCAAGTATTTTCTTGTACTGTATTTTTGACTGAATGTCAGGTTTTGAATTTTTTAAATATTTTTTTAGGAAAATTTGTTTTAATACCTCTAAATGGAGACTTATTTGAATGAGAAAACATTTTTGGTTTTCGAATCTCTCACATGTGTTAAATAAGGACATTCAAAAAATCTAACACGTTTAGGTTTCACGCACGCATGAACAAGGAATATTTGTCTAGAATTTTCATGATGACAAAACTAACATGACTGGAACATACATTTCTGTACACTACCATTAAAGAAGTATGAAAACAGGGGCGTAGCAAAAAATTACTAGAGGAAGGAATATACAAACATTGCCAACAAATAACATTAACATTTTTAAATTTAAATTAAATGAAATTTATTTAGTTTTTTTTATTTTTTTTATTTTGAAAATGCCTAAGTAGACCCCCTTCTATTTCATACCTCTACCACATCTCTGCTGCCATATCCATCTAAACATTGCTACTCATATGTGGTCAAGCATTTCCCCACAACGAATCTCTACGAATATCCTGTTTCATGCTGAACTCGCTGTATGGGTTGGTGGTATAAACTGTCATGTTCTCATAGGCTGAGGGCAACCGTCATGCGTCCCAGATAGAGTCAACATTCCACAAATAACCCAGAATAATTTTTGTTTTTGGCAAAGGTTATTCGATTGCGTGCTTTCATTTTTGCTATTCCATAAAACTAAACGAATAACTCTGAGAGCCTGTTCAATGCACTGGGGATGGACAGATGTTTACCAATCCAAATGGATTTTCTAATGGCCAAACATACTGGCTTAGGGGAAGCGCCGTACTTATGCCGGGCAATGGCAAAGTGCCCATATATTGCAGGTATGTTGACGTCACGACTTAGCAATCTTTCTGGGGAAACTTTTCTATTGACAAACTCAATGTGACTTGGGAATTCGTTATCTTTTTCAAAAATTTGGCTTTTTGTTTCTTTTTGGTTACAAAATTTCATCTATGGACAATTTGCATATCTCTATGCTAGCATAACGAAACTGATAGTTTAGATATGTATGTGCATATTGAAGAGAAGAGATAATTGCTACCCACAACATTTTCTCTGTGAGTTAGGATGTATAATAAATACAAAATAAATAAGGAAAGTCTAAAGTCGACCGGGGCCGACTATATTATACCCTATACCAACATTTTTGATACCATCTTAACACCTTCAAATTTGTTAGGAGCTATATAAAGGTTTATTTTCCCATACACATATATTTATGAACCGATTTTTTAAACTTTCACAAAATGTGTAGATTCAAAATTTAAATTGGTTAATGACCAGGACGGACCATAATGTTAGTAAAAAATATTTGAAATATTTAAATTGCATAAAATTTCGGAAATCTTCGGAAATCGGAACAACGTATATATGGGGGCTTTGTCTAATTCTGAGCCGATTTTTATAAAATTTGGCACACATTGCTAAAATTTTAATTGAACTCTCAGTGCAAAAAATCAAAATTTTCGAAATTAAACTTTGGCCTCCGTAGTCATATGAATCTAAATTAACCCAATTCGGCATGTGTTGCAAGAATGTTCGTCCTACTCTCTGCACAAAACTTCAAGTAAATCGGATTGAAATTTTGACCTCTGGTAGATATATCCAAATCTGAACCAATTTCAATCAAAATTGGCATGCATAGTAAAAATGTTTTTTCCATTCCCTGTTCACAATTTTAAGTAAATCGGAGGAAAATTTTGATTTACGGTGGTCATATCTGTAAATCGGACGACAGATATATTTGGGAGCTATAGTTCTACTCCCTGTGCAAAATTTTACGTAACTCGGGGTAAAAATTTGGCCTCTGGGGCCATAGAAGTTTAAATCGGGTAGAAGCTATATATGGGAGCTTTATCTAAATCTGAACCGATTTCAACCAAATTCGGTGTGCGTATTTATAATGTTAACTAGCGTAACCCGGCCCGCTTCGCTGCGCCTTCCGAAGCGTATTTGGAGGAACATTTTGCGTTAACTTAGTCAACTATATCCTTCGTGCTGAAAACACATTCGAAAAGATTTCAATTCTTTTAAACAAAACGGACTACTTGATTTTTCGTTTATAGGTACAAATACGGCGGGAGAGGGTGTGCCCTTTCCTCCAAATTTTTTTAATAATGTTCTGTATTCAAGTAGTTGGACAATCTTGTATATTTCTTGTGAATTTTAAGTGTGGTTTGTCAAGGAAAGGTATCCTTCTCCTCAACATATCTGAAAATTAAGCACTCTATTATAACATACAAAGAATTACTGTGTCCCATCCAATAAATCGGAAAAAGCAAAAGTAGTAAAAAATTTTACCACATTAACATTTGCTAAAATATTGGAAAATGATGCACCCTATACGTTGGCTGCCAATTTCATGTAAATTTAAGTTCTTTACTAAAAAGAAGTCTGGCAGAAGCCTGTGCAAAAATCATAAAATTATGTACCGAGTTCCCATTTACGGACAACCCTCTACTTTCAACTTAAGAAAAAAAAAAACGGACAAAAGGGAACCCACTCTTTACTAAAAAGAAGTCTGGCAGAAGCCTGTGCAAAAATCAAAAATTATGTACCGAGTTCCCATTTTCGGACAACCCTCTACTTTCAATTTAAGAAACAAAAAAACGGACAAAAGGGAACCCTCCCCCCCCCCTTCGCTACACTCCGACCTGATATCGGACTATCACGTACCCAATATTAATTTCGCAACTACTCAATGGTTCCTATAAATTCTATCGAAGTAAATCGACAAAGTTTATTTCAATTTTCCCCTTCCCTAACCAGATATCGAAAAATCATATACTAATTTAAAAATCATGTATAAATTTAATCACCTCCTCCCACGTTCCCTGTAAATTTCAAGTAAATCGGCGATGTTTAAATTTTGCTCTATTTTAAAGGGACGTCACTTTCCCCGATACAATATCGACAAACACCGTAGTGAATAGCACCCCTAACCTTCCCTGAAAATTCTTGAAACTTTCCTTCAAGTGTGGGGCAAGGAAGGTTGCCTCTTCGTTCATAACCTTCCCCCACTGCTTTTGTAAATTTCAAGAAAACTTAAATTTTTTTTTGCAGTTTTAGAGGAGGGCCTCCTCCCCGACCAAATGTCGAAAAGCGTATCTTTTGTAAACGTCCCAGAAAATGCCAAGCAAATTATAAGCCTAAAGGGGCGGCCTCTCTTCCGTCCAAATATCACAAAATCAGGTATCAACTATTACGGTTGACGGAGGTTACGATCTCTCCAAAGTGCTCTGTAAATTTCAAGTAACTCGGTAAAGTTTAATTGTTTCTCTGCATGTACTTAAGAGAAGCGGATGTCTCCCTATGCCCTTTTATTTTTATTAAAAAATCAGGAACCTGATATAAATTTCATAACCTCACCCATTTTTTCCGTAAAATTTCAGTCGGGGGAGTTTAGTTTTGTTTTCACTGTACTTTAAAAAAAAGTCGGGCAAAGGGGTGGTCCCCCTCCCCGACCAAATATCGAAAAATAATGTAGCGGATTTTTGTCTAGATGCCAACCCCAACATTCAATGAAAATTTCAAGCAAATCGCATAATTTTGTTCCAAGTTTCAAAAAGTAGGGCAAGGGGGAGGTCCCCCTCCCCATCCACATATGAAATCATCGGGTACCCCATATTAATTCCATAACCTCATCACATGTTCTCTGTAAATCTCAGATAATTTAGAGAATTTTAGTTTTTTCACTGTACTTTAAAAAAAGTCGAACAAAGGGGAGGCCCCCCTCCGCCACCAAATATCGAAATATAAAGTAGCGGATCTTTGTCTAGATGCCAACCCCAACCTTCAATGAAAATTTCAAGCAAATCGGTCAACTTTGGTCCAATTTTCAAAAAGTCCGACAAAGGGGAGGTCCCCCTCCGCGACCAGGTGTCAAAAAATGAGGTACCCTATTTTTACCACATGAACGCCCCCTACGATCTCTGAAAGTTTCAAGTAAATCGGTTCAGCCGTTTCGTAGCCAACTCGGACCACACAAACAAACTAAAAGTCGCTTAAGGGGAGGTACCCCCTCCCGATCAAATTTCGAAAAAAAAAAATTGCGAATCTTTGTCTAGGGATCACCCCCTACTATCCCTGAAAACTTCGTGCAAATCGGTCAAGTTTGGTTTAATTTTCAAAAAGTCGGACAAAGGGGAGGTTCCTCTCCGCGACCATATGTCAAAAAATGAGGTACCCTATTTTCAGCACATGAGTGCCCCCCACGATCTCTGAAAGTTTCAAGTAAATCGGTTCAGCCGTTTTCGCGCCAACCCGGAACATACAAATAAACAAACAAACAAACAAACAAATAAACAAACATAATTTGAATTTTATATATATAGATTCTACTCCTTATGCAAAATTTCACGTAAATCGGAACAAAAGATTAGCCTCTGGGCCCATAGGAGTGTAAATCGGGCGATAGCAATATATAAGAGCTATATCTCAATCTGAACCGATTTGATTGTTATTTTGCAAAAGTTACGAGACTCACAAAATACTCGATTATACGAAACTGGAAGAATGTCTTTTATGACCAGATTGGTTGTAAATATATGTGTCAGCTATATCAAAATCTGAACCGATTTTTTTCCAAAATCAATAGGGATCGTCTTCGAAAAAGGACCCTATGCCAAATTTAAGGACGATCGGCTTTAAACTGCGAGCTGGACTTTGCCACAAAAATACATTAACAGACAGTCCGACAGACAGACGGACATCGCTAAATCAATTCAGAATTTAATTCTAAGTCGATCGGTATACTAAAAGATGGGTCTGTGACTACTCCATCGCGGCGTTACATACAAATGCACAAACTTATTATACCCTGTACCACAGTAGTGGTGAAGAGTATAAAAAGAAAAACACTGCAACTTATTCTGGATAACAAGTATGTACGGCCGTAAGTTCGGCCGGGCCGAATCTTATGTACCCTCCACCATGGATTGCGTAGAAACTTCTACGAAAAACTGTCATCCACAATCGAATTACTTGGGTTGTGGTAATATTTATCGATGGCAAGGTATCTTAAAACTTCTTTACATCTTCCTCTAAATTGTAAGTTAGTCCATATAGGGTATATATTAAACAAAAAAAGGCCGATTAAATAAGTATATGATTCAGTTTGACAAAATTTTCTGTACAAAAAATTTTTTGACAAATTTTTTTTATAGAAATAAAATTTTGACAAATTTTTTTTATAGAAATAAAATTTTGACAAAGTTTTCTATAGAAATAAAATTTTGACAAAAGTTTATACAGAAATAAAATTTTGACAAAATTTTATATAGAAATAAAATTTTGGCGAAATTTTGACAAAATTTTTAATAGAAATAAAATGTTGACAAAATTTTGTATAGAAATTAAATTTTGACAACATTTTCTATAGAAATAAATTTTTTACAAAATTTTCTTAAATTTTGACAAAATTTTCTATAGAAATAACATTTTGAAAAAAAATTCTATAGAAATAAAATTTTGACAAAATTTTTAATAGAAATAAAATTTTGACAAAGTTTTCTATAGAAATAAAATTTTGACAAAATTTTCTGTAGAAATAAAATTTTGACAAAATTTTTAATAGAAATTAAATTTTGACAAAGTTGTCTATAGAAATAAAATTTTGACAAAATTTTATGCAGAAATAAAATTTTGACAAAATTTTCTATAGAAATAACATTTTGAAAAAAAAAAAAAAATCTATAGAAATAAAATTTTGACAACATTTTTAAAAGAAATAAAATTTTGACAAAATTTTCTGTAGAAATAAAATTTTGACTAAATTTTTAATAGAAATAAAATTTTGACAAAGTTTTCTATAGAAATAAAATTTTGACAAAGTTTTCTATAGAAATAAAATTTTGACAAAATTTTATGCAGAAATAAAATTTTGACTAAATTTTCTATAGAAATAAAATTTTGACGAAATTTTCTATAGAAATAAATTTTTGGCAAAATTTTCTATAAAAAAAATGTTGACAAAATTTTCTATGGAAATAAAATTTCGACAAAATTTTCTATAGAAGTAAGATTTTGATAAAATTTTCTACAGAAATAAAATTTTGACAAAATTTTCTATAGAAATAAAATTTTGACAAAACTTTCTATAGAAATAAAATTTTGACAAAATTTTCTATAGAAATAAAATTGTGACGAAATTTTCTATAGAAATAAAATTTTGACAAAATTTTCTTTGGAATAAAATTTTAACAATATGTTCTATAGAAATAAAATTATAACAAAATGTTCTATAGAAATAAAATTTTGATAAAATTTTCTATAAAAATAAAATTTTGGCAAAGTTTTCTATAGAAATAATTTTTTTGGCAAAATTTTCTATAGAAATAAAGTTTTAACAAAATCTTCTATAGAAATAAAATTTTGACAAAACTTTTAATAGAAATAAAATTGTGACAAAATTTTCTATAGAAATTAAATTTTGATGAAATTTTCTATAGAAATAAAATTTTGACAAAATTTTCTTTGGAATAAAATTTTAACAAAATGTTCTATAGAAATAAAATTGTAACAAAATGTTCTAAAGAAATAAAATTTTGATAAAATTTTCTACAGAAATAAAATTTTGGCAAAGTTTTCTATAGAAATAATTTTTTTGGCAAAATTTTCTATAGAAATAAAATTTTGACAAAATTATTTATAGAAATAAAATTTTGGCAAAATTTTCTATAGAAATAAAATTTTGACAAAATTTTTTATAGAAATAAAATTTTGCCAAAATTTTCTTTGGAATAAAATTTTAACAAAATGTTCTATAGAAAAAAAATTTTGATAAAATTTTCTATAGAAATAAAATTTTGGCAAAGTTTTCTATAGAAATATTTTTTTTTTGGCAAAATTTTCTATAGAAATAAAATTTTGACAAAATTATTTATAGAAATAAAATTTTGGCAAAATTTTCTATAGAAATAAAGTTTTGACAAAATTGTTTATAGAAATAAAATTTTGGCAAAATTTTCTATAGAAATAAAATTTTGACAAAATTTTGTATAGAAATGAAATTTTGGTTGATTATTTTTGGCGATATGGGCCAATTTTTGCGTGATTGTGGATCGACTATATATAACTATAGACCATATACTAGCGCAATGTACCAAATTTCAACCGAATCGGATGAATTTTGCTCCTCCAAGAGGTTCCGCAAGTCGAGTCAGTTTATATGGAAGCTATATATAGTTATAGACCGATATGGACCAATTTTTCGTGGTTGTTAGGTACCGTATAGTAACACCACGTACCAAATTTCAACCGGATCGGATGAATTTTGCTCCTCTAAGAGGCTCCGTAGGTCAAAACTGGGGATCGGTTTATATGGAGGGTATATATAAACGGTTTATATGGGGGCTATATATAATTATGCATCGATATGTACCAATTATTGCATGGTTGTTAGAGACAATATGGTAACAACACGTACCAAATTTCAACCAGATCGGATGAAATTTGTTTCTCTAAGAGGGAGCAAGCCAAACTGGGGGTCGATTTATATGGCGGCTATGCGTACGATATGACCTATGCGCAATACCAGCCGACCGACATCAATAAGTACTTGTGTCAAGTTTCAAGTCGAAAGATTATTTCGTTCGGAAGTTAGCGTGATTTCAAAAGACGGACGGGCGGCTCAGAATTTCATTTAATTGAAAATAAGAAAAGAGGACTTTCAGAATTTTTATGGCAAAAAGTCTAAGAATAGATTTTCGACTCTTTTATTAACTTTGTCGTTCCGTTTGTAATACATCGAAATGTTGCTCTAAGACCCCATAAAGTATATATATTTTGGGTCGTGGTGAAATTCTGAGTTGATCTAAGCATGTCCGTCCGTCCACCCGTCCGTTGAAATCACGCTAGCTTCCGAACGAAACAAGCTATCGACTTGAAACTTGGCACAAGTAGTTATTATTGATGTAGGTCGGATAGTATTGCAAATCGGCCATATCAAAAGCAAATTTCATCCGATCCGGCTGATATTTGGTACATGGTGTCACCATATGACAACCATGCAAAAAGTGGTCCACATCGGTCCATAATTATATATAGCCCCCATATAAACCGATCCCCCGATTTGGCTTGCGGAGCCTCTAAGAGAATCAAAATTGATCCATTGGTACATTGTGCTATTATATGGCCGTTAAAAACCATGCCCTACTAGGTCCATATCGGTCTATAGTTATATATAGCCCTCAGATAAATCGATCCCCAATCACACAAAAATTGGTCCGTATCAAGTTCATAATAGCATATAGCCCCCATATAAGCGACCTCCATATTTCAATTCTGGCTCTTTACCACGTATGGTCTAAGTCACATATAAAGTATATATAATTTCTTGATCAGGGAGAAATTCTAAGACGATATAGCCATGTCCGTCTGTCTGTCTGTCTGTTGTAATCACGCTACAGTCTTCAATAATGAAGCAATCGCGCTCGTCTTTTGTCTGCAGGCAGGTCAACTTTGAAGATGGGCTATATCGGTCCAGGTTTTGATATAGTACCCATATAAACCGACCGCTCGATTTGGGGTCTTGGGCTTATAAAAACCTTAGTTTCTATCCAATTTGCCCGAAAATGGAAATCTAGAGGTATTTTATGACCACAAAGCGGTGTGCCAAAAACGGTGAGTATCGGTCTATCTTTTGGTATAGCCCCCATATAAACCGATCTCCCGATTATATTTCTAGGGCTTCTAGAATCGATAGTTTCTATCCAATTCGCCGGAAACTGGAAATCTAGAGATATTTTAGCACCATAAAGAGGTGTGCCACAAATGGTGACTATCGGTTGATGTTTTGGGTATAGCCCCCATATAGACCGATTTCCCGATTTTACTTCTTGGGCTTCTAGAATCCGTAGTTATTATCCAATTTGGTTGAAATTTGAAATCTAGAGGTACTTTAGGACCATAAAGAAGTGTGCTAAAAATGGAGAGTATCGGTCCAGGTTTTGGTATATCCCCCATATAGACCGATCTCCCGATATGTGGTCTTGGGGTTATAGAATCCGTAGTTTTTATCTAATTTGCCTGAAATTGGAAATCTAGAGGTATTTTAGAACAATAAAGAGGTGTGCCGAAAATAGTGAGTATCGGTCCATGTTTTGGTATAGCCCCCATATAGACCGATCTCCAGTTTTTACTTCTTGGGCGTCTAAAATTTGTAGTTTTTATCCAATTTGCCTGAAATTAGAAAACTAGAGGTATTTTAAAACCCTAAAGAGGTGATCTGAAAATGATGAGTTTTAGACCATGTTTTTATATAGCCCCCATATAGACCGATCTCCAGATTTTGCTCTTGGGCTTATAGAAACCGTAGATTTTATCCAACTTGCCTCAAATTGGAAATCTAGAGGTATTTTAGGACCATAAAAAGGTATGCCGAAAATTGTGAGTATAGGTCCATGTTTTGATATAGCCATCAGATAGACCGATCTCCCGATATTACTTTTTGGGCTTCTAGAAACCGTAATTGTTTTACACTTTGCCTGAAATCGAAAATCTGGAGGTTTTTAGAAATACAAATAGGTGTGCAAGAAATTATTTTATTTTTTAGACTTCTAGAATCCGTAGTTTTTATACCATTTGCCTGAAATGATAAATCTACAGGTATTTTAGGACCTTAAATATGAGAGCCGAAAATGGCGTGTATTGGTCCATGTTTTGGTTTATCCTCCAAATAGACCGATCTCCCGATTTTACTTCTTGGGCTTTTAGAAACCATAGTTTTTATCAAATTTGCATGAAATTTAAAATCTAGAAATATTTTAGGAACATAAAGAGGTGTGCCGAAAATGGTGAATGTCGGTCCATGTGCACTGGTAATGAAAATTGCTTGAAACTGAATTATACTTTCCAGTTTTTACTTTTGGTAATCATTTAAATAGTGGGGGTAAAAATCTACAGATGTTATATTTTAAATGTTCATCGTTTTCTTGCACACTTGTACACGATGTTTATGATTCCTCTAAAACTCAAACAAATATGGTTCTTATAAATCCAGAATCTGATCTAGTCTTCATAGGTAAAATCTTTGAATTTATCTTCGGGAAATATATTGGTTGAACTGATCTGCTTGTCATCAAATCCCCCTGAAACTATAATATTTGATTCATGGTGGTGGGTATTTAAGATTCGGCCCGGCCGAACTTACTGCTTTGTATACTTGTTTTACTAACATTGTGTTCCACCCTAGTGCATTTGCCGACTTAAATTTTGAGTCTATAGAGTTTGTAGAAGTCTATCAATATATAGACCCCAACACATTTGATGGATATGATATGATATCGAAAATTTAGATCTACAAAGTGGTGCAGGGTATAATATAGTCGGCCCCGCCCGACTTTAGATTTTCCTTACTTGTTTTTTTCTGTGTATGAGCAGATAAACAGACGGACGGACGCATTGATTTTGTTAAATCAACTCAATAGATGAAAGGCCTAAATATACTCGTCCTCAATTTTAATCCTGGCTATCTAAAGAAATAAATTGTTTGCATTGATGGCCTTCTTAAAAATTCTTCCAAACTAGTGGGCATAGTTTACTTGTGCATCTCATCTTGTGGCCAAAGTTCAATTAAAAGGTGTATGTCATCCATGTGAGAATTCTATGTCTTGTTAAATAAATTCTAAAACCTAACCAAATAGAATGGATATTGGTCATTGTCATTGCTGGAAGGAGCATATTCACTTTCTTTGTATTCTGAAAACCTGATACAAAATTAAAATTAAAAAAAATCATTTAAATTTATTTACTTTAAAATATAAATTTAATAAAATTCAATTTTTATCTTAATTGGGAGAAAAATATTTAAATTTCATTTCTAATGCACAGTGGTGCAATAGTACGAAGAAATACATCTAAAATTTAAGTGTGGTGTAAAAGAACATTTTACTGGATTTTTTTATAAAATATCTAGATATGAAAAATTCCATACTTGCTTTAACAGAAGCGTAATTTCCGTGTATATATTCTGGTTCGTGGTGAAATTCTAAGCCAATCTAGCAAGGTTAATCCATCCGTCCGTCCGTCCGTTGAAATCACGCTAACTTCCGAACGAAACAAGCTATCAACTTGAAACTTGGCACAAGTAGTTGTCGAATGTGTTTGCCAATGGGCCATAACGGACCTCGATTACGTATGGCCCCCATTTAAACCGATCCCCATTTGGCTTTCGGAGCCTCTTGGTTGATATTTGGTACGTGCTTTTAGTATATGGTCTCTAACATTCATTCAAAAATTGTTTCATATCGCTTCATAATTACCCAGCAAAAAACTGGGAGTTGTCCCACAAACACTTCTTTTAAAACGCATCCCTGAATCCCTCATCAAGTTTTTGCACTTCCCATGCAGTCCTTTTGTACAAGTCCACAAACATTTCCTTTAAACCGCATATTGGGATCCTCTGCCGATTTCTTTCCATTTCCGAAACTGTCCTTTTGGACAAGTCATAGAAAGTACGGAATTAGGCCGTTCTAAGTGAAAGTCTTGGACAATTACATTTCGCAAAAAAAAAAAAGAATTGAAAACCAATAAAAAAAACTAAAAAAATAATAAAAAAAACAAAAATATGCATCCCTGCTGGGATTTGAACCTATGCCGTTTGACTTTTTCACTTCCAAGGAATTCTTTTGAGAGGCTTTTACGATAATTTTTTTTATACCCTCCACCATAGGATGGGGGTATATTAACTTTGTCATTCCGTTTGTAACACATCGAAATATTGCTCTAAGACGCCATAAAGTATATATATCCTGGGTCGTGGTTGTTATTGATGTAGGTCGGATGGTATTGCAAATGGGGCCATATCGGTCCACTTTTACGTATAGGCCTCATATAAACGGTTCCACAAATTTGGCTTGGGGGACTCTAAGATCAGGCTAAAATTTTGTACATGGTGTTAGTATATGGTCTCTAAAAAAAACAAAAAAAAAAAACAAAAAAAAACAAAACAGCCATGCAAAAATTGGTCCACATCGGTCCATAATTATATAGCCCCCACATAAACCGATCTCCCGATATGGATTGCGGAGCCTCTAAGAGAAACAAATTTCATCCGATCCAGCTGAAATTTGGTACATGGTGTTGGTATATGGTCTCCAACAACCATGCAAAAATTGGTCCACATCGGTCCATAATTATATATAGCCCCCATATAAACCGATCCCCAGATTTGGCTTGCGTAGCCTCAAAGAGAAGCAAATTTCATCCGATCTTGCTGAAATTTGGTACATGGTGTTGGTATATGGTCTCTAACAACCATGCAAAAATTGGTCCACATCGATCGGATCGAACCGATCACAAGATTTGACCTCCGGAGCCTCTTGGAAGACCAAAATTCATCTGATTCAGTTGAAATTTGGTACGTGGTGTTAATATATGGTATCCAACAACCATGCAGGAATTGGTTCATATCAGTCCATAATTATATATAGCCCCCATATAAACCTATCCCCAGATTTGACCTCCGGTGCCTTTTGGAGAAGCAAAATTCATCCGATCTGGTTGAAATTTGGTACGTGGTGGTAGTATATGATATTTAACAACCATGCCAAAAGTGGTCATTCTATCAGTCCATAATCATATATAGCCCCCCATATAAACCGATCCCGAGATTTAGTTTTGGAGCCACTTGGAGGAGCAAATTTCCTCCGAGTCAGTTGAAATTTGGTACATTGTGCTAGTATATGGCCGTTAACAACCATGCCTAACTGTGTTTGGCCCATATCGGTCTATAGTTATATATAGCCCTCAGATAAATCGATCCCCAATCACACAAAAATTGGTCCATATCAAGTTCATAATTGTATATAGCCCACATTTCAATTCTGGCTCTCTACGTACCGTGCAAAAGTCCATATCGATTCGTAATTATCTGTAGACTTACCTATACATACCTTTTTTGTCTAATATATACCACGTATGGACTAACTCACAATTTAGAAAACGATGTTAAGAAGTTTAAAGATACCACAACCCAAGTAATTCGATGGTGGATGACAGTCTTTCGTAGAAGTTTCTACGCAATCCATGGTGGAGGGTACATAAGATTCGGCCTGGCAGAACTTGCGGTCGTATATATTTGTTTTAGTTTATTTTTAAAGGAAAAAGAAATTTATACAAAAATATATGCAGGAAAGAACAAAATAAAAACGATGTATAACATAAAAATTTTTTTAGAAAAACATTTAATAAAAAAATTGCCGTTGGTGAGATTTGAACCAGCGTTCTTTATTTTTTCATTCATAATAATAAAGAACAGGTTAAGATCTTCGTTTCCTTTATTTTTTATTTTTAATCCATTATTCCTGATATTTCGCAATTTTCACTGAATTGCTTCTTCAGAGGGTTATTTGATCTATAATATTATTATTATTAATTAGTTTAGTTAACACTTAGCATTTTATAAATACATACAATATAATAAACTTCTTAATTTTAAACTACAATCTACCAGGCGAACATAACATTAGCAAGCAACAACTATCTTTAACTTACATATGAGACAATGATCACAAAACAATTATTATTCTAATGGAGCATCACTGCTCTCGTCTACTTTATCTATTGCACTGGTTGTCTAATGTTGTTGTTCGGATTATTCCTCGTCAGTTGGTCATCGGTTTTGCATATCATGTGCCTGTATATGTGTGCTATGCTGTCAGTGTCCGTTTTGTAATTTATTCGTCGATTTGTTGGTACATTATTGATGTGCAGCATTTCTAATGTGTACCTTTTGTTGTTATTGCTTTCTTGTTGCAATATGCGTACATTATTGAAGTTTGGTTGATGCCTTGTTTTTGCACAGTGGGTTGCTAATGCTGTTTTTTGTAATTTTTGATTATTACGATTTTTTATATCTGATTTGTGGCCTGATATTCTCGTTTTTAATTTATTTTTTGTGGTTCCGATGTAGACCATTTCACATTTTTCCGAAGAATTTCCTTCACATGGAATTTCATAAATAACGTTCGGTGTTTCTTCCTTTTGGATTTTGTCTTTGGTGTTGGTAAACAGTTTTTTCAAGGTGTTATTTGACTTATGCGCTAAGTTGTATTTGTTCCTGTCAAAAATGTTGGATTTTGATATCCTTTCCGATATTCCCGGTATATACAGTAATGATCTGTAAGATTTTTGCTGCTTGTCATTGTCCAGTTTCTCTGTACGTGGCTTAAAGTCAGCTATTAAATCCCTACTAAGTTTCTTCGGGAAATTGTTCTCTTCCAGTATACTTTGTAGTTTCTTCTTGTTCTTCTGATGGAATCTTTGGTCACTTATGGAAAGTACTCTATGAATCAGATTTTGGGCAGTGTTCAAGATTATTCTTTTTGGATGCTTGGAAAAGAAATTCATAATTCTTCCCGACGCCGTGTTTTTTTGATACCAATCCATAAATATATTTTCTCCATTTTTTATTATCAATATATCCAGATACGGTAATTTTTGGGTTTCTTCTAGTTCCATGGTGAATTTGATACTGTCATGGAAATTGTTGAGTTCTGCCAACGTTCGTTCGATTTCTGTTTCCTTAATGATTGCAAATAAGTCGTCGACGTATTTTGTTATTACCTTAGGTTTATGTACAAGTTTTTTCAAGCTATCGTCCAGTAGTTTTTCCATCAGAATGTCTGCTACAATGGGGGAGGCTGGTGATCCCATCGGCAATCCTTTTTTCTGTTTATATATTTTGTTGTCATATTGGAAATATCTGTTATCTATTATACAAAATTTTAATACTTTAATAAATAAATTCTTTGTCATGTCTGTGTGCATCTTAATTTCGTCCCATCTTTCTTCTATTATTTTGATAGCGAGGTCTACTGGTACGCTGGGGAAGAGAGATACCACGTCGAAGGAGATTAGTTTTTCGTCATTTTTGATTGTCAAGTTTTTTATCTTATCTCTAAATTGTCTCGAGTCTCTCACGTTATATTTGGAGTTTTTGGTCAAGTTTTTTAAAATATTCACCAGATATTTATTCAATCCCGCTGCAGGTGCGTTTATCGAAGAGCATATGGGCCTTAATGGATAGTCTTCTTTATGGATTTTAGGTAAACCATACAACCTAGGCGCTGATGCAATTTCAGTCTTTAATCTTCTTCTTTCCAATTCTGTAATTAACTTGTCCCTGAATAATTCTTCTACCAGTTCGTTATTCCTTTTTTGTAGGCCTTGTGTTGGATCCTTATTTACTCGTTGGTAAGTCATCATGTCGCCTACGATTTGTTGCATTCGTTTTCGGTAATCTTCTTTTTCAATAGCCACTGTCGTATTGCCTTTGTCCGCGTTCATAATTAAAATGTTTTTATTCTTTTTCAAAAATTTTTTAGTTCGTTCCACTGTGTTTGTAATAAACCTATCCCTTCCGCTTTGGCTCATTTTGTTTCTATAGTTGTCTACTGAAGTTGCGAATTTTGTTCTGGCCTTTTCCTGCTCTTCCTTATTGCTGTTGGTTTGTATTAGGGTTTCCCCATCTGCAATATACTTGAAAATCGGAAAATCGGCTTTACGCGTTGGTAAACCAAATTTTTCTCCGAGTGATAGGAGCCACTTTATGTCATCCGGAAATTCAGTTTTCGTTTTATTCACGAACCATTTTTCATTTGAAATATCAGGAATAATGGATTAAAAATAAAAAATAAAGGAAACGAAGATCTTAAGCTTGAAAAACTATTGACTTTTATTAAAAAGAAAAAGATCGAATAAAACACCAAGAAACAAAAATTTAGTACGGAGAGCACACCGGTTAAAAACAAAAAAATAAAAATGATCTATAATAATATTAAACAAAGAGATGTGTCGATTAAAAAGAAGATTAATAGACACAAAAATTTGAAAGTGAAAATAGAAAAGATTCACTCTTCAATCACGTTCCTAATTAAATGCCGGAACAATGGCATTATCCCAAATTTCATAAAAAATGCTATGAAAAATATATACACCATTTTGGAAAATGTATATATAACAAAAACAAATTTACAAAAAACACTCCTCAAGTACATAGAACATTTTCAAAGAAAAATTTTGAACATCTTAATAAAACACAAGCACAACTTACTTAAGACTTACACTAATGATGAAACTAGTATACAAGAGTGGCTAAACCAATGTCTGAACAGCAAAGAAAGTACTGAGCTTTGGGCAGTAGAAGCAGAAAAGTTACAGAAGATAAAAGAAAAAACCAACGAAATACACAAGAAAAAATTCGATAAACTCAAAAAACAACAGCTTACTGATCTAGACATAAGAACAAATGAAAAATGGTTCGTGAATAAAACGAAAACTGAATTTCCGGATGACATAAAGTGGCTCCTATCACTCGGAGAAAAATTTGGTTTACCAACGCGTAAAGCCGATTTTCCGATTTTCAAGTATATTGCAGATGGGGAAACCCTAATACAAACCAACAGCAATAAGGAAGAGCAGGAAAAGGCCAGAACAAAATTCGCAACTTCAGTAGACAACTATAGAAACAAAATGAGCCAAAGCGGAAGGGATAGATTTATTACAAACACAGTGGAACGAACTAAAAAATTTTTGAAAAAGAATAAAAACATTTTAATTATGAACGCGGACAAAGGCAATACGACAGTGGCTATTGTAAAAGAAGATTACCGAAAACGAATGCAACAAATCGTAGGCGACATGATGACTTACCAACGAGTAAATAAGGATCCAACACAAGGCCTACAAAAAAGGAATAACGAACTGGTAGAAGAATTATTCAGGGACAAGTTAATTACAGAATTGGAAAGAAGAAGATTAAAGACTGAAATTGCATCAGCGCCTAGGTTGTATGGTTTACCTAAAATCCATAAAGAAGACTATCCATTAAGGCCCATATGCTCTTCGATAAACGCACCTGCAGCGGGATTGAATAAATATCTGGTGAATATTTTAAAAAACTTGACCAAAAACTCCAAATATAACGTGAGAGACTCGAGACAATTTAGAGATAAGATAAAAAACTTGACAATCAAAAATGACGAAAAACTAATCTCCTTCGACGTGGTATCTCTCTTCCCCAGCGTACCAGTAGACCTCGCTATCAAAATAATAGAAGAAAGATGGGACGAAATTAAGATGCACACAGACATGACAAAGAATTTATTTATTAAAGTATTAAAATTTTGTATAATAGATAACAGATATTTCCAATATGACAACAAAATATATAAACAGAAAAAAGGATTGCCGATGGGATCACCAGCCTCCCCCATTGTAGCAGACATTCTGATGGAAAAACTACTGGACGATAGCTTGAAAAAACTTGTACATAAACCTAAGGTAATAACAAAATACGTCGACGACTTATTTGCAATCATTAAGGAAACAGAAATCGAACGAACGTTGGCAGAACTCAACAATTTCCATGACAGTATCAAATTCACCATGGAACTAGAAGAAACCCAAAAATTACCGTATCTGGATATATTGATAATAAAAAATGGAGAAAATATATTTATGGATTGGTATCAAAAAAACACGGCGTCGGGAAGAATTATGAATTTCTTTTCCAAGCATCCAAAAAGAATAATCTTGAACACTGCCCAAAATCTGATTCATAGAGTACTTTCCATAAGTGACCAAAGATTCCATCAGAAGAACAAGAAGAAACTACAAAGTATACTGGAAGAGAACAATTTCCCGAAGAAACTTAGTAGGGATTTAATAGCTGACTTTAAGCCACGTACAGAGAAACTGGACAATGACAAGCAGCAAAAATCTTACAGATCATTACTGTATATACCGGGAATATCGGAAAGGATATCAAAATCCAACATTTTTGACAGGAACAAATACAACTTAGCGCATAAGTCAAATAACACCTTGAAAAAACTGTTTACCAACACCAAAGACAAAATCCAAAAGGAAGAAACACCGAACGTTATTTATGAAATTCCATGTGAAGGAAATTCTTCGGAAAAATGTGAAATGGTCTACATCGGAACCACAAAAAATAAATTAAAAACGAGAATATCAGGCCACAAATCAGATATAAAAAATCGTAATAATCAAAAATTACAAAAAACAGCATTAGCAACCCACTGTGCAAAAACAAGGCATCAACCAAACTTCAATAATGTACGCATATTGCAACAAGAAAGCAATAACAACAAAAGGTACACATTAGAAATGCTGCACATCAATAATGTACCAACAAATCGACGAATAAATTACAAAACGGACACTGACAGCATAGCACACATATACAGGCACATGATATGCAAAACCGATGACCAACTGACGAGGAATAATCCGAACAACAACATTAGACAACCAGTGCAATAGATAAAGTAGACGAGAGCAGTGATGCTCCATTAGAATAATAATTGTTTTGTGATCATTGTCTCATATGTAAGTTAAAGATAGTTGTTGCTTGCTAATGTTATGTTCGCCTGGTAGATTGTAGTTTAAAATTAAGAAGTTTATTATATTGTATGTATTTATAAAATGCTAAGTGTTAACTAAACTAATTAATAATAATAATATTATAGATCAAATAACCCTCTGAAGAAGCAATTCAGTGAAAATTGCGAAATATCAGGAATAATGGATTAAAAATAAAAAATAAAGGAAACGAAGATCTTAAGCTTGAAAAACTATTGACTTTTATTAAAAAGAAAAAGATCGAATAAAACACCAAGAAACAAAAATAATAAAGAACATCTAAGGGAGTAGTTAGAATGTCATGCTGTGGTGTCACATTAGGTTCATATCACAATCATTTGAATAGACGTTTTGATGCATCGTCTTCAATGGCGTTTGTTGCTAGTTTCAACTCCCCGTGGAAACGAAGAAGTTTTTCAATTTGTAAAAATTATATAATAAGAAAATAAAAATGTAACAAAAAATACTTATAAAATTAAAATTGAAATTGAAAAAAAACTTTGCTGTTTTAGTTTTTTTATTCTTCATCCAAATGAACTTCCAAGGCACAAATGTACAGCAATGCAAATGATCCAAAAATGGAGTACTTCTGTCCTACGACAAGCCCATGTAAAATTCATTGGAGATGATGCAAGTTTGTACTACTTCCGGAGCACACATTGGGGATCCAAATTACTTTTTTGGAAGCACTTGTTTGCTGGGTATATATAGCCGCCATATATATATAAAAAAAAAAATAAAATTTGAAAAAAAATCCCATACCCAATCAAATTTTAGAGGCCTGTCAATGGGGTTCCGGTCCCTCTAGGTTCTCAAAATTTGCTTTAAAACCTGGATAATATCTCAGCTCTAGCTATTCCAAAGAGCAATCTGTAACCGTTCTCAAATGACGGACATTTTGCTATTTGTGTTATCTCATCCATATGCAATCGGATATTTTCGATCCCTTTGTATGGGAGGTACGTGAAATGCCAAATTTTACATTTTTCTTAATTTTGGCCTTCAACATGACCCATCGAAGTTTCGCTTTCCTACGACGCATATTCACTGATTAGACATGCATCACGTTCAATGGACAACTTCAATGTCCTTTCATCCCTATATGGATAAAATAACGAAACATCGTCTGCATACATTAAAAGTCGACCAGATAATCGTAAATTCGACCAATTCGACAAACACGTTCCTTTGATATCTCTAAGGCCTTTGCTATCTCGATCAACTCCATTTTACGGTCATTAAAAATCATTGTGTGGATTTTTATACCCTCCATCATAGGATGGGGGTATATTAACTTTGTCATTCCGTTTGTAACACATTGCTCTATGACCCCATAAAGTATATATATTCTGGGTCGTGGTGAAATTCTAAGTCGATCTAAGCATGTCCGTCCGTCCGTCTGTTGAAATCACGCTAACTTCCGAACGAAAAAAGCTATCGACTTGAAACTTGGCACAAGTAGTTGTTATCGATGTAGGTCAGATGGTATAGAAAATGGGCCATATCGGTCCACTTTTAGGTATAGCCCCCATATAAAGGGACCCTCAGATTTGGCTTGTGGAGCCTCTAACAGAAGCATATTTCATCCGATCCGGCTGAAATTTGGTATATGGTCTCTAACAACCATGCAAAAATTGGTCCACATCGGTTCATAATTATATATAGCCCCCATATAAACCGATCCCCAGATTTGGCTTGCGAAGTCTCCAAGAGAAGCAAATTTCATCCAATCCGGTTGTAATTTGGAACATGGTGTTAGTATATGATCTTTAACAACCGTGCCAGAATTGGTCCATATCGGTCCATAGTTATATATAGCCCCCATATAAAACATTCTCCAGATTTGACCTCCGGAGCCTCTTGGAGGAGCAAAATTCATCCGATCCGGTTCAAATTAGGAACGTGGTGTTAGTATATGGTCGCTAACAACCATACCAAAATTGGTCCAATCACACAAAAATTGGTCCATATCGTTTCATAATCATGGTTGCCACTAGAGCCAAAAATAATCTACCAACATTTTATTTCTATAGAAAATTTTGTCAAAATTTTATTTCTAGAGAAAATTTTGTTCAAATTTTATTCGGTTCATAATAAAATTTTCATCATTGTCAAAATTTTATTTCTATAGAAAATTTTGTCAAAATTTTATTTCTATAGAAAATTTTGTTCAAATTTTATTCGGTTCATAATCATGGTTGCCACTCGAGCCAAAAATAATCTACCAAGATTTTATTTCTATAGATAATTTGTCAAAAGTTAATTTCTACAGAAAATTTTGTTAAAATTTTATTTCTGTAGAAATTTTTGTCAACATTTTCTTTCTATAGAAAATTTTGTCAAAATTTTTATTTCTATAGAAAATTTTGTGAAAATTTTATTTCTATACAAAATTTTGTTAAAATTTTATTTCCGTAGAAAATTTTGTCAAAATTTTATGTCTACTTTGTCAAACTGAATTATATACGTATTGGATCGATCTTTCTTGATTTAATATATACCACGTATGGACTTACATACAATTTAGAAGATGGTGTTAGGAGGTTTTAAGATACCTTGCCATCGGCAATCGTTACCGCAACTTAAGTAATTCGATTGTGGATGGCAGTGTATAGAAGAAGTTTCTACGCAATCCATGATGGAGGGTACATAAGCTTCGGCCTGGACAATAACAAAAGTTGCTTCACAAAAGACGTTCTATCTCACAAACTAATTGACTTACAGACGTCAAATTTTGACACGAATCAGTTGAAGGTTGGTACTATATAAAAATATAATGTAATATGCATTTAATACTAGCGACGCCATCTATGTGTCAGACTCGGGAACTTATCAGCCAACCTTTTATATGTATCGCCCAGCAACCATCTGTGGCATCAACCAAACCCTCAAAATATCATCCAAATTGGTTCATATTTAGATATAGCTCCCATATATATGTATCGTTCGATTTTTCCAAATTTTGCCATAATACTCTGATTTATTAACAAATTCAAATTTGGATTTATTACCACACTAATTGAGCGATTTCCTCTTTTTTAATAATGGACTCAATATTAGTGGCATACTAACTCTGTAGGTTCAGAATCAACTATAGCTCCTAACATCTGATATTTCTGTTCATATTGTGATAAAACTACCATGAAAATGTACCCCTTAATGTTCTTAAATATGGAAATGCGGTTTATCTGGCAAATCTATACCATTGGTACCCCACAATGTTTACTAATTCATTAGTGGGTGGTTTAGGGTATGATATAGTCGGCTCCGCCCGATTTTCTAATTTACTTACTTATTTAATAATGGACTCAATATTAGTGGCATACTAACTCTGTAGGTGGAAAGTCAACTATAGCTCAAAATATCTGACATTTCTGTGATAAAAACTGTGATAAAACTTGTGATAAAACTCCCATAAACATGTACGTTTTAAGGTTCTTAAATATGGAAATGCGGTTTATCCCCAAGACCTATACCATTGATACCCCGCAAACAATGTTTATTCTATAATACCCTAAACCACCCCCTAGGTGGGGGTGGTTTAGGGTATTATATTTTTGTTATTTTTTTGTTATTTTTTTGAGTGTAAACTCTCGAAAATCTCTCAAATGGAATAACACATGACCAATCACTTCATATGTTCATAATCATAGTAGCTGTCCAGTATGCTACTGATTTATGCCTTGTTTTGAAAACTTTGACAGGACATTGTGATAGTAGTCAGCTTTCCGAAAAATTGAAAAAAACACAATCATTCATTTTCACAAGGAGTTTATAAAAATGACCCTATGATGTTTACAACAAATGAAAGGAAAAAACCAAAAAAAAAAAAAATTTTTAACTAAAATCGAAGGCATTATGCATAAATCAGCATTTTTTAAGCATAGCTTTTCGAACAGGATCCCAGAAGATTTATTATCCTCAATGCAATGATAAAATATGTATTGAAAATTTTCAAAACTTTACTCCTTCATCGTTGTCATAGCTGGCATGGCACAAGAATCATCCAAACCCCCAAAAGGAGGTTAGTTCTGCAGAGGACTCTTGATAATGGAAGGTCATGGAGGATGATTTTGTGTGGGATTATTTCAAAATTTCCTAGGCAATCAATTCAATTACTCGCAGTTTATAATAGCAACGGAACAAACAAGACCTCAAAACGGACATCCTGCAAAGCTTCAAAATGATGAAGGGGAACGGGCAGAAATCATAAATATCCCATAAGTTAAACACATTCAAAGGCATATAGTAGATAGACCTTCCAAAGGATACAACTATCGAGAGAGCCGTATAGAATGATGGCAGTAGTAGATGAATGAAAAAGTCGTGCTGTTTTCTCGGCACTGGCTATTGGGTTAGAGGCCATAGAGGAAGGGACAGAAAATTGTTAGACTTCTTTCTATTTAAATAGGGCTGGTCAGCAAATTTGTTAAACTTCACCATTTAGGTTTAACGAAGCTTAACAATTGATATGCATCTAACATCTCCAATGATTGCTTGGGGCTGCAGGATGTTAAACATTTTGCAAGAACATTAATTTACAAACTCTTTGATAACTGGAATTTTAGTTTCCGTTTGTAGCTTTTTAACTGTAATTATCAATAAAATTTGTACAAGAACCTATCGAATAATTGTTATGAAATTTAGAAGAATAAAAGAAAACATGTGTTTGCAGATTGTAAGTTTGACCAGGACGAATCTTATGTGTCCTCCACCATGGATTACGTAGAAAGTTCTACTAAAGACTGCCATCCACAGTCGAATTACTTGGGTTGTGGTAACACTGGACGATGGCGCAGTGTTACCACAACCATTGTCTTCTAAATTTTATGTTAGTCCACATGGAGTTTATGTTAGACAAAAACAAGTAAGTAAAGTCTAAAGTCGGGCGGGGCCGACTATATTATACCCTTCACCATTAAAGGGTGATACGGTCAAAATTTGGTCAAGGGAAAACGCGTGTAAATCGGTGAAATCGTTTATTTAAAAATCAAATTAAATTTCTTTTTCAAGTTCAATTAGTATAAAATTCAGGAAAAATATTCAGTTAGGCTTTCGCTTTTCCAAATCCGAATTGCCGGGCCTCACGCTTGACACCTACCATCAGATTTTGTACAGCCACCTTGTCCACCTTCTTCGCCGCTGAAAGCCAGTTTGCCTTGAACTGCTGCTCGTCCTTAGCAGTTTTTTGGTCTTCTTTAGGTTCCGCTTGCCAATAGCCCAGTATTTCTCAATTGGGCCGAGCTCTGGCCATAAGCGTAGGAAGGCCTCTGGGGAGGGGACTTAGACCCCCCCAGAAAAAATGTAGCCCCCCCAGAATTTGAAAACCTATTTACGATTTTACATTTTCATAAAAATTAAACAAGTATATACAACCGCACAAAGTTCCCCTAAAGACTTTCATGCGCAATCGAATTACTTGGGTTGTGGTAACAGTTGCCGATGGCAATGTTTGAAGTCTGATATTTATGAAATAGAGCTGTGATTGAACTTATGGTTTAGTTAAATAACTAACAGCCTGTTTCTATATGTCGAACGAGTTCAATCGATCGACTGAAATGCATAGAAACAGCTGTTTTTTGGTTATAAATTCAACTGTTTGTTTCCATTTTAGTCGATCGACAGAGCTCATTCGACATACAGACACAGGCTGTAAAGCTCCTTTATTATATTGTTTAGTCTGGTTTAGTCATCTTAATTAAAAAATAGTAATTGATATTAAAACTATTCTTTCATAAATTAGTATCTTAATAATGCTGCAAAAAGCGTCGCCAAAAAAGAAGTGAAAATGTTCTTTTTGGATACGGAAGTGGTGCAAAATTGGCGGAGAAGCGATGAATGTAATAGGAACTCGTCATAGAACGAATGTCCTCCGTTTCAACAGCCGTTGCAATAAATTTGCATCACTTCTTACGGTGTGATCCGAATTCATAGTTTTGAATGTGAATTAATATATTTTCCCAAAAAAATAATTTTTATACCCTCCATCATAGGATGGGGGTATATTAACTTTGTCATTCCGTTTGTAACACATCGAAATATTGCTCTAAGACCCAATAAAGTATATATATTCTGGGTCGTGGTGAAATTCTGAGTCGATCTAAGCATGTCCGTCCGTCCGTCCGTCCGTCTGTTGAAATCACGCTAACTTCCGAACGAAACAAGCTATCGACTTGAAACTTGGCACAAGTAGTTGTTATCGATGTAGGTCGGATGGTATTGAAAATGGGCCATATCGGTCCACTTTTACGTATAGCCCCCATATAAAGGGACACTCAGATTTGGCTTGTGGAGCCTCTAACAGAAGAATATTTCATCCGATCCGGCTGAAATTTTGTACATGGTGTTGGTATATGGTCTCTAACAACCATGCAAAAATTGGTCCACATCGGTCCATAATTATATATAGACCCCATATCAACCGATCTCCAGATTTGTCTTGCGAGGCCTCAAAGAGGAGCAAATTGCATCCGATCCGGCTGACATTTGGTACATGATATTGGTATATGGTCTCTAACAACCATGCAAAAATTGGTGCACATCGGTCCATAATTATATATGGCGCCCATATAAACCGATCCCCAGATTTGGGTTGCGGAGCCTCAAAGAGAAGCAAATTTCATCCAATCCGGTTGTAATTTGGAACATGGTGTTAGTATATGATCTTTAACAACCGTGCCACAATTGGTCCATATCGGTCCATAATTATATATAGCCCCCATATAAAACATTCTCCAGATTTGACCTCCGGAGCCTCTTGGAGGAGCAAAATTCATCCGATCCGGTTCAAATTAGGCACGTGGTGTTAGTATATGGTCGCTAACAACCATACCAAAATTGGTCCAATCACACAAAAATTGGTCCATATCGGTTCATAATCATGGTTGCCACTAGAGCCAAAAATAATCTACCAAAATATAATTTTATTTCTATAGAAAATTTTGTTAAAATTTTATTCGGTTCATTATAAAATTTTCATCATTGTCAAAATTTTATTTCTATAGAAAATTTTGTCAAAATTTTCTTTCTATAGAATATTTTGTTCAAATTTTATTCGGTTCATAATCATGGTTGCCACTCGAGCCAAAAATAATCTACCAAGATTTTATTTCTATAGAAAATTTTGTCAAAAGTTTATTTCTATAGAAAATTTTGTTAACATTTTATTTCTGTAGAAAATTTTGTCAAAATTTTATGTCTACTTTGTCAAACTGAATTATATACGTATTGGATCGATCTTTTTTGATTTAATATATACCACGTATGGACTTACATACAATTTAGAAGATGGTGTTAGGAGGTTTTAATATACCTTGCCATCGGCAAGCGTTACCGCAACTTAAGTAATTCGATTGTGGATGGCAGATGAATTTTTTACGCAATCCATGATGGAGGGTACATAAGCTTCGGCCTGGCCGAACTTACGGCCGTATATACTTGTTATTTATTCGTTTTTTATTTGATTTTTGGTCGACCTTTTTTTAGAATTATATAAATATTTAAAGGGTGATTTGTTAAGAGCTTGATAACTTTTTTTTTTAAAAAAACGCATAAAATTTGCAAAATCTCATCGCTTCTTTATTTGAAACGTTAGATTGGTCCATGACATTTACTTTTTGAAGATAATTTGATTTAAATGTTGACCGCGGCTGCGTCTTAGGTGGTCCATTCGGAAAGTCCAATTTTGGGCAACTTTTTCGAGCATTTCGGCCGGAATAGCCCGAATTTCTTCGGAAATGTTGTCTTCCAAAGCTGGAATAGTTGCTGGCTTATTTCTGTAGACTTTAGACTTGACGTAGCCCCACAAAAAATAGTCTAAAGGCGTCAAATCGCATGATCTTGGTGGCCAACTTACCGGTCCATTTCTTGAGATGAATTGTTCTCCGAAGTTTTCCCTCAAAATGGCCATAGAATCGCGAGCTGTGTGGCATGTAGCGCCATCTTGTTGAAACCACATGTCAACCAAGTTCAGTTCTTCCATTTTTGGCAACAACAAGTTTGTTAGCATCGAACGATAGCGATCGCCATTCACCGTAACGTTGCGTCCAACAGCATCTTTGAAAAAATACGGTCCAATGATTCCACCAGCGTACAAACCACACCAAACAGTGCATTTTTCGGGATGCATGGGCAGTTCTTGAACGGCTTCTGGTTGCTCTTCACTCCAAATGCGGCAATTTTGCTTATTTACGTAGCCATTCAACCAGAAATGAGCCTCATCGCTGAACAAAATTTGTCGATAAAAAAGCGGATTTTCTGCCACTGATTTTGGTAATAAAATTCAATGATTTGCAAGCGTTGCTCGTTAGTAAGTCTATTCATGATGAAATGTCAAAGCATACTGAGCATCTTTCTCTTTGACACCATGTCTGAAATCCCACGTGATCTGTCAAATACTAATGCATGAAAATCCTAACCTCAAAAGAATCACCCTTTATAAAGACCTCGAGCTTCAAGAAACATTAATTTATAATCATTTTTATATTTTTTATGATTTTTATGATTTTTAATGCATTCTAACGCTTGTTTGAATATTTTCAAAAATTATCGATTTTTCAATAATGGATTAGCATTTTTGTGGCAAAATTTGAATAATTTTTACCATTTTATTTACTCTTACTCTTTTTTAAACTATTTGAAAAAAGAAAACAAAAATTACGCATTAAAATATGAAAACAAAAAACTGAAGTAAAAAACTTCTTGTGTAGTTAATATAATTAACTTCTTTGTGAGGACATTTTTGGAAGTGCTTTTAAAGTTGTGCCTTTACAACAAATCCCAATTTTTTTGCTGGGAAAAGTGTGGAACTACTTTTAGTTGCTTTATTATATATTATTTTGATGTCTATTTTTTATTATTTTTTTATGAAATAAAACAATAATTGAACCTATAAGTTCAGTCTATAAATTTTTAGCTAGGGGGGGCTATAGCCCCCCCTAGGAAAATTGTCTAGCTACGCTAATGGCTCTGGCGTGTTGGGAGGGTTCTTGTCCTTGGGAACCACCTGCACGTTGTTGGCGGCGTACCACTCCATGGCCCTTTTACCGTAATGGCAAGATGCCAAATGCGGCCAGAACAGTACGGAACAACTGTGTTTCTTCAGGAAAGGCAGCAGACGTTTATTCAAACACTCTTTCACGTAAATTTCTTGGTTGACAGTCCCGGAAGCTATGAAAATGCTGCTTTTCAAGCCACAGGTACAGATGGCTAGCCAAATTTCTTTGCGAACTTTGACAGTTTTTATGTGCTTGAAAATATCTGCTAACTTTCCCCTTCCTTTTGCCGTATAAAACTCCTGTCCCGGAAGCTGCTTGTAGTCGGCTTTGACGTAGGTTTCGTCGTCTATTACCACGCAGTCAAACTTCGTCAGCATCGTCGGGGATCGCGCTTTGGCCGTCGTATTTTGTTTATCATCGCGATTTGGAGTCACTACCTTCTTGTAAGTCGATAGTCCGGCTCATTTTTTGGTTCGATGCACGGTTGTAGACGATACACCCAGCTTATTTGCGGCATCTCGGAGAGAGAGGTTAGGGTTTCGCTTGAAACTACCGGCAGCTCTCTTTGTCGTCTCAGCGGCTTCCGGTTTTCGATTTCCCCCCGATCCAGACTTCCTGGCTGTCGACAAACGTTCCCCACACACTTTAATCACATTTGTAACGGTTGATTTGGCAACTTTTAGCGATTTTGCCAGCTTTGCGTGCAAGTAGCTCGGATTTTCGCGATGCGCGAGCAAAATTTTGATACGCTGCTCTTCTTGCTTGGACGGCATTTTGACAACTGAGGAGTGAATTCCAAAATCAAAGCAGGAGCAACATTCCACACACACACCTTCAAAATGAGGGGTGTTCAGGTTTTTTAAATGCAAAATTGAAAGAAATACGTCAAGTTTATATTGACCAAATTTTGACCGTATCACCCTTTATGTAGACCAAAATTTGTGTTACCATATTAACTCCTTCAAATTTGTTGAGAGTTATTATCAAAATTTATATTCCTATATACAAATATTTATATCTGAAACGATTAGGAGACAATTTTTTGTTCTTCTACAAAATCGCTAGAATTAAAAATTAAATCGTCTAACACCCTGGGATGAAACATATACATATGTATTCGAGATATAGCACAATTTGAGTAATATTTAAAATTTTTGCTACATCAGCAGTGGCGATTTTACAAGGATATTGGTCGAATCTCGCCAAGATATGTGGTCAATTGTGGGTTGTGATATATTATTTGGCCAATTCGGGTGATATTTCCACAAGTCGGAGCTTTATTTAAAATTCGACCATTCCGTGAAAAGTTTGGCATTACAGTGTGTAGAATATGACTACGATATGATATCATCACAGAATTTTGTGTAAAATGTGGGTATTTTATGAGGTCAAGATGACACACTAAAATAGCATATTAAATGTATTCTCTGTGGAAACTATCGAGTCAATTGGAGGAAACTCCCATTGAAAATGGGTCTAAAATATTAAACATTCTACCATATTTCCCCTACTCTGGCGTACATATATATGGGAGCTATATCTAAATATGAACCGATTTGGACCAAATTTGACATGCATAGTTAGAATAATAATCCTGCTATCTCAGCAAAAAACGTAAATGGGAAAATAATTTTGGCCTCCGTGATCATATGGGTGTAAATCGGGCGAAAGATATGTATGGGAGCCATATCTAAATTTGAACCGATTTCAACCAAATTTGGCACTCTTAACGATACTATTAAACGTACTCCTTTCGCAACTCATGGCAAAACTCTGGCTTTTGAAGCCATATAAGTGAAAATCGGACAAAAGATATATATGGGAGCTATATCTAAATCTGAACCGATTTCAACCAAATTCAGCACTATTACCAATACTATTAAATTTGAAATTTGGTATACTTAATGATGCTATTAAAGGTACTTCTTGTGCAAAATTTGAAGCAAATCAAAGCAAAACTCTGGCTTTTGAGGCCATATAAGTTCAAATCGGATGAAAGATATATATGGGAGCTTTATATAAATCTGAACCGATTTGGCTGAAATTTTGCATATCTTACGAAAGCCTCACAATAATTGGCTGCCCGAAATTTTGAGAAAATACGTTTATAAATACATCAATTATGACCAGATCGGTGATAAATATATATGGCAGCCATATCTAAATCTGAACCGATTTTTTTTTTCAAAATCAATAGCGATTGTCTTTTAGCCAATGTAAACCTCTGTGCCAAATTTGAGGATGATCAGACTTAAACTGCGAGCTGTACTTTGCACACAAAATTACATATACAGTCAGGCGGACAGACAGACAGACGGACATCGCTAAATCGACTCAGAATTTAATTCTAAGACGATCGGTATACTAAACGATGCATCATCGCGATGGGTCTCGGACTTTTCCTTCTTGACGTTACATACAAATGCACAAACTTATTATACCCTGTACCACAGTAGTGGTGAAGGGTATAAAAAGTTCAAGTTACCTATTACAAACATGAAAAACACGAGTTATACGAGTAAACAATTGAATCAAAAAAACTTCTTGATTACTTAAAATAAATAATATCATTGGGAGGATATTTTTGGAAGGGCTTTTAAAATTTACCTTTGTAACAACTATAATAATAACTTTGATCTGCAAAAAATTTGCCAACCAGAAATATTGATCTAAGACACAATAAAATATAAACCGATTTACTCAGAGAATCAGCTACTGAGTCGATCTAGCACTTGGTGTCCGTCGGTCTGTGCGTTATTTATTAACCGATTTTGATGAAATTTCTTCACGGTGTTTTCTTTTTGGCACAAGGATGAACGCTATTGAAGTTGGTTAAAATCGGATCAAATTTAGATATAGCTCCCATATATATGTATGGCACGATCTTCCAAAATTGGGTCATAAGTGCCTTATTTCTTAACAGTTCTTACTAAAATTTTCCACAAGCTACTCGTAACCTCTATCAACCAAACCTAAACCACACTCAAAAAAACTTTACTTGGATTCAAAGATTTTGTCCTTCCCTTAAGGATTTTGGTATTGGCGGTTTTTTGGCACAAGGACAAAAGCTATTGAGCTATTGAAAAATCGGATAAAATTTAGATATAGCTCCCATATAAATGTATCGCCCGATTTCGATGAATGGGGTCAGAATGCGCTCGTTTACTAACCGATCGGCGTTAAATTTGTTACAAAATAATATAATTTACCATCCTTTAAGTATGTTAAATTTCATCGAAATAGCTTCAGATTTAGATATAGCTCCTACATATATGTATCGTCCGATTTTCGCAAATTTGGTCATAAGTCACTTATTTATCAACCAATCTTATTCAAAGTTGGCGGAATATAATTTTCTATAGTACTTACTATATGTGCAAAAAATCATCGAAATCGGTTCAGATTTAGCTATAGCTCCCATATATATGTATCGCCCGATTTTCCCTAATTTGGCCATAAAAGCCTTATTTATCAACCGATCTTACCCAACTTTGGCTTACTCTAACCTGCTAAAGTACTGACTATATGTGCAAAATATCACCCAAATCGGTGCAGATTTATATATAGCTCCCATATATATATATGTATCGCCCGATTTTGAAAAATTTGCCACTTATAACCTTATTTTTGACCATAGTGGCCTCATTTATTAATCGATCGTACTCAAATTTGGCACAAGGTAATTTCCTGTAATATCAACCAAACCTGCAAAATATAATTCAAATCGGTTCAGATTTAGATATAGCTCCCGTATATATGTATCTCAACATTTTGAAAAATTTTCCCCCAATAACCTTATTTTTGACTATATTTTTATTAACGAATGTTACTCAAATTTCTAATATTGAAGTATAAGCCGATCGTAGTTAGACTTACATATACCATTGATACCCCACAAACAATGTTTACTAATTCAGTAGGGGTCTAAAGCCGGGTCCCACCCGACTTTAGATTTTCTTACTTGTTTTTTTTTTCAATGCAATGAACATTTCTCTACTCATTCTACTAAAAGCTTTTGTAGAATATTTCAAAGTATAATAACAATCATAGAAATTTATCTACTGCAATTCTTTGCTCTCTTATCCTGTTTCAGTTTTGTCATTTTAGAATGTTGTTCTCTGGTAGACAGTTTTAAGTTCAAATCTAACCCAACATTGTGGTTTTCTCTAAGAACAAGAACGAATCGCATATGCATTCATGTTTTATTCATAGCCTGCATTTCATGACCTGCATATGATATATGCACAAAGGTATCATTTTATTTGTGGTTAACATATTTCTTTGTTTGTCTTCAAACACCATGCAAAGAAAAAATTCATAAAATATGATAGTTTTGGTATCCGGTAGCATTTGCAATAAAAATTATATAAAACAAGTGAGGTGAAACTAATGTTGCAAGGAGTCGAATATTTTATAATACACATTCGAGTTTTTAGCCCACGTGCTGGAGATCATATTGTGATATTAGGGCCCAAGCTAATAGTGGAATATACTCAAATTTTATATGTGCTAGAGGTTGGAAAAAATCCAGTATTTTCTTTTTTTTTCGTTTCTAAGCTTAAAATCCTTACAATGGATCTGTGAAGGAATAAGATGGTTTTAGGTTTTCCAAAAAAAAAAAAAAAATCTTTAAGGGCTCAAAATTGCCTATCTAATCAATCACGCTCTGCATTTGAAGCTCGTTTAACTTTAGTTTAACATTTCTAGGACACAATTGAAATTAACATTTTCCCTTAAAATAGTTCAGAATCTGTTAATTTTAAATTTTAGCATTTGTGTCTTGAACTCCATTTTTTCCAAACTATAAAACATTCTTTCATAGTTGAAACAATTGAGTAAAGTAGAAAGTTGCGCTGAGCTGACTATATCAGAGCTGCCACAATGAATTTTTATTTTGGACCAAGATTTTTCCAAAATTGGATCAAAATTCCTACCAGCGGACCATTTTTCCAAATTAAAATCATTTAAAAGATAAAATGTTACTAACATTTTACTTTGATAGAAAATTTTGTCAAATTTCTATTTCTATTCAAAACTTTTATTTCTATTTATTTCTATAGAAAATTTTGTCAAAATTTTACTTCTATAGACAATTTTTTCAAAATTTTATTTCTTCTAGTACTTCTATAGAAAGTTTTGACAAAATTTTATTTCTGTAGAACATTTTGTCAAATTTTTATTTCTATAGAAAATTTTTCAAAATTTAATTCAGTAGAAAATTTTGTCAAAATGTTATTTCTATAGACAATTTTTTCAAAATTTTATTTCTAAAGAAAATTTTGCCAATTTATTTTCTATAGAAAGTTTTGTCAAAATTTTATTTTTGCAGAAAATTTTTTCAAAATTTTATTTCTATAAAAAATTTTTTAAAAATTTTTATTTCTATAAAAATTTTTTTCAAAATTTTTATTTCTATAGAAAATTTAGTCAAAATTTATTTCTATAGAAAATTTTGTCAAAATTTTATTTCTGTTGAAAGATTTGTCACACTTTTATTTCTATAGAAAATTGTGTAAAATATTTATTTCTAAGAAAGTTTGGTCAAAATTTTATTTCTGTAGAAAATTTTCTCAAATTTTTATTTCTATATAAAATTTTGCCAATACTTTATTTCTATAGAAAATTGTGTAAAAATTGAGTTCCTTAAAAAGTTTTGTCAAGATTTTATTTCTGTAGAAAATTTTGTGAAAATTTTATTTCTATAAAAAGTTTTTCAAAATTTTAGTTCTGTAGAAAATTTTGTCAAAATTTTATTTCTATAGACAATTTTTTCAAAATTTATTTCTAAAGAAAATGTTGCCAATTTAATTTCTATAGAAAGTGTTGTCAAAAGTTTTTTTTTTATACAAAATTTTGTCAAAACTTTATTTCTATATACAATGTTTGCAAAATTTTATTTCTATAGACTATTTTTTCAAAATTTTTATTTCTATTGAAAAATTCATCAAAATTTTATTTCTGTTGAAAATTTCATCAAAATTTTATTTCTATAGAAAATTTTGTCAAAATTTTATTTCTGTAGAAAGATTTGTCAAAATTTTATTTCTATAGCAAATTGTATAAAAAATTTATTTCTACAGAAAGTTTTGTCAAATTTTTATTTCTGTAGAAAATGTTGTCAAAGTTTTATTTCTATAGACAATTCTTTCAAAATTTTACTTCCATAGAAAATTTTTTCAAAATTTTTATTTCTATAGAAAATTTCGTCAAAATTTTATTTCCATAGAAAATTTTGTCAAAATTTTATTTCTGTAGAGAGATTTGTAAAAATTTTATTTATTTAACAAATTGTGTAAAAAATGTATTTCTATAGAAAGTTTTGTCAAAATTTTATTTCTGCAGAGAGATTTGTCAAGATTTTATTTTAATAGCAAATTGTGTAAAAAATGTATTTCTATAGAAAGTTTTGTCAACATTTTATTTCTGTAGAAAATTTTGTCAATTTTTTATGTCTATAGAGAATTTAGTCAAAATTTTATTTCTATAGAAAATTTTTTCAAAATTTTATTTGTATAGAAAATTTTGTCAAAATTTTATTTCTATAGAAAATTTTGTCAAGATTTTATTTCTATAGAAAATTTTGCCAATTTAATTTCCATAGAAAGTTTTGTCAAAACTTTATTTTGTAGAAAATTTTGTCAAAATTTTATTTCTATAGAAAATTTCGTCAAAATTTTATTTCTATAGAAAATTTTCCAAAATTTTTATTTCTATCGAAAATTTCGTCAACATTTTCTTTCTATTGAAAATTTTGTCCAAATTTTACTTCTGTAGAAAGATTTGTCAAAATTTTATTTCTATAGCAACTTGAGTAAAAAAATTTATTTCTATAGAAAGTTTTATCAAAATTTTATTTCTGTAGAAAATTTTGTAAACTTTTTATTTCTATAGAAAATTTTACCAATATTTTATTTCTATAGAAAATTGTGTAAAAATATATTTCTTTAGAAAGTTATGTCAACATTTTATTTCTGTGGAAAATTGTGTGAAAATTTTATTTCTATAGAAAATTTGTCAAAATTTTAGTTCTGTAGAAAATTTTGTCAAAATTTTATTTCTATAGACAATTTTTTTCAAATTCTTACTTCTCAAGAAAATTTCGCCTATTTAATTTCTATAGAAAGTTTTGTCAACATTTTATTTTTGTACAAATTTTGTCAAAATTTTATTTCTATAGACAATTTTTTCAAAGTTTATTTCTAAAGAAAATGTTGCCAATTTAACTTCTATAGAAAATTTTGTCAAAACTTTATTTCTATAGAAAATGGTATCAAAATTTTTTCTGTAGAGAATTTTTTTTAGTTCTGTAGAAAATTTTATCAAACTTTTATTTCTATAGACAAATTTTTCAAAATTTTATTTCTAAAGAAAATTTTGCCAATTTCATTTCTATAGAAAGTTCTGTCCAAATTTTATTTTTGTAGAAAATTTTGTCAAAATTTTATTTCTATAGACAATTTTTTCAAAATTTTATTTCTATAGAAAATTGTTTAAACATTTTTATTTCTATAGAAAATTTCAAATTGTGTAAAAAATATATTTCTATAGAAAGTTTTGTCAAAATTTTATTTCTGTAGAAAATTTTGTCAAATTTTTATTTCTATAGACAATTTTTTCAAAATTTTATTTCTATAGAAAATTTTTTCAAAATTTTTATTTCTATAGAAAATTTCATCAAAATTTTATTTCTATAGAAAATTTTGTCAAAATTTTATTTCTGTAGAAAGATTTGTCAACATTTTATGTCTCTAGCAAATTGTGTAAACAATTTATTTTTATAGAAAGTTTTGTCAAAATTTTAATTCTGTAGAAAATTTTTGTCAAAATTTTATTTCTATAGACAATTTTTTCAAAATTTTATTTCTAAAGAAAATTTTGTCAATTTAATTTCCATAGAAAGTTTTGTCAAAATTTTATTTTTGTAGAAAATTTTGTCAAAATTTTATTTCTCTAGACAATTTTTTCAAAATTTATTTCTAAAGAAAATGCTGCCAATTTAATTTCTATAGACAATTTTTTCAAAATTTTATTTCTATAGAAAATTTTTTCAAAATTTTTATTTCTATAGAAAATTTTGTAAAAATTTTATTTCTGTAGAAAATTTTGTCAAAATTTTATTTCTGTAGAAAGATTTGTCAAAATTTTATTTCTTTAACAAATTGTGTAAAAAATTTACTTCTATAAAAAGTTTTGTCAAAATTTTATTTCTGCAGAAAGATTTGTCAAAATTTTATTTCAATAGCAAATTGTGTAAAAAATTTATTTCTATAGAAAGTTTTGTCAAAATTTTATTTCTGTAGAAAATTTTGTCAAATTTTTATGTTTTGTTCAGTAGAAAATTTTGTGAAAATTTTATTTCTAAAGAAAATTTTGCCAATTTAATTTCTATAGAAAGTTTTGCCAAAATTTTATTTTTGTAGAAAATTTTGCCAAAATTTTATTTTTGTAGAAAATTTTGTCAAAATTTTATTTCTATCGAAAATTTCGTCAAAATTTTATTTCTATAGAAAATTTTTTCAAAATTTTTATTTCTTTCGAAAATTTTGTCAAAATTTTATTTCTATAGAAAATTTTGTCCAAATTTTATTTCTGTAGAAAGACTTGTCAAAATTTTATTTCTATAGTAAATTGTGTAAAAAATTTATTTGTATAGAAAGTTTTGTGAAAATTTATTTCTGTAGAAAATTTTGTAAAATTTTTATTTCTATAGAAAATTGTGTAAAAATTCATTTCTTTAGACAGTTATGTCAACATTTTATTTTTTTTATTTTATTTGGTATTCATATTCGCTACAATTCACATACTTAAACTAATAGCCTCAGCGCCCATATTGGCATATTTGAGGCAAGTAGGCAATCTAACATATCTTTTGCAAAATATGAATTTTATAATTATTCTATTTTATCCAATATGATAATAATTATATTTCATACAAAACTAAAAAATTATTACTCGATACTACTTTAACTTTCTTTCATATCAAAAGTGTTTCTAGAGACTCAAAGAGATACTTCTTACAAGCAGATTTAAATACTGAAATATTTGGAACATTTTTCATAGTAGAGGGTAAATCATTATATAGAACACATCCCGCAAAATCTATTCTTTGCTTGGTTCTCTCCAATCTACAACGAGGCATTCTCAGATTTTGTCTACTCCTGGTATTCAAGATACTTTGATTCTGAGAGAATGATATAACACAATGACCAATTCCATTAAGTGACTTATATACGTAAATTAACAACTGGTATTCATGCAAACCAAAAACAGGGAATATTGTTTTTGCAATATCCTTATAGAGTGCAAGGGTTGAATATGTCAATGGCAAATTGTAAATACATTTGAGAGCTCTATTTTGCATACGTTGAAGTGATTTCAAAGAACTACTATTTTTATTACAGGCATATACAATAGCCAAGTAATTTAGGTGCGTTTGGATTAAGGTCTGGTATAACATTAATTTTGTCTTTAAAGATAGTTTATGCCTTAATCTGAATAAGATTCCAATTGCTGGCGCAATTTTTCTCTTAATATCACTAATGTGCATATCCCAAGCTAAAGAACTCTGTAGCGTAATCCCTAAATATCTGACACAGTGACTTTCATTAATCAAACGCCCATCAACATAAAGGCAAAAATCGCCGTTGCGTGCTTGAGAATGTGGTCTGAACCGAATCACCTTTGTTTTACTTGGGTTAAGTAACAATCCATTTAATCGGGCAAATTCAAATATTAGGGCGGAATCCCGTTCCATTAGAGCCCTCAGGACAGTGTCACTTTTATATGGGTAAAACAAGCACACATCATCAGCAAACATATACAACTTTCCTGCAAGTCCAAGATTCTTAAGATCATTCAAATAGATTGAAAACAATAATGGTCCCAATCCACTACCCTGGGGAACTCCATATTTGACGTCACCTATAAAGCTCCTAGCAGTATTAAGTTTCACATATTGTCTCCTATTCGAAGAATAACTTCTGAATAGTAACAGTTCATTGCCTGTAACACCGTAAAATTGTAACTTCTTGACCATAACACCATGGTCTACTAAGTCGAAAGCCTTAGTAAAATCAAAGAATATCCCAGCTACACCTTTGAATCCGTCATCAAGACCCTTACAAATATACTGCACTACACTCAAAACAGCATCTGCTGTCCCACAGCCTTTTCGAAACCCAAACTGGAAATCATACAATAGTTTGTTGGTCTCAAGATAAGATGAAAGTTTCTCAAATAAGATTCTCTCAAATATCTTGTCGATTGCTGAAAGAATCGTTATTGGTCGATATTTATCTAGACTGGATGCCCTAGGTTCCTTTGGTATTGGAACTACCTTATGCATCTTCAATACATCTGGATACTCAGAAGAACTTTTCATCTTATTAAAAATTTCTACCAAGACCGGAGCTATTTCCTCAGCACATTGTTTCACAAACTTCGGAGAAATGTTATCATAACCCGTACCCTTATTTACGTCCATGGATAATATAACATTAATAATATCCTCTAATGTAACATCATCAAGTTTAAATACATTCATAACCGCAGAAAGTGTCCTGAGAGAATTAATGTTATCATTAGGACAAACTAAAATCTGTCCCTTAAGATCCGAAACAGCAGTAAGAAAATATCTGTTAAACGATTCAGCCATTGTCTCATCACTCATTACATTTCCCTCAGAATCATTGAGACTAATTCTATCTGTACCTGATCTACCAATAACATTATTAATGAAAGTCCAACACTTCTTTGGATCATTTCCAAAACGACTTAAATTCTCTCTATAATACTCCTCTCTACACTTCCTATTTGCATATCTCACAATCTTACTTATCCTTTTCAAAGCATCTTCAATCCTTTTTCTCCGTCCCAACCTTCTCCTCTCTCTCAACAATTTCTCCTTAAAAATAATTAAATTCTGAAGATTTCTGCTGACCCAAGGTGTCAATTCAAAGCGCATTAGTTTCCGCGCCTTCTTCTCCGTTTTAGAATCAATAATTGCCCTCTCCATACTATGAATCAACTTCTCCGTAAGTCTAGACGCATTCAATAATCCATAATTCTCCGGTAAGCTAGTTTTCAATACCTCTTTTGCCTTCTCATAATCATAGTAGACTCTGGATACTTCAACGTGCTCCTTCGAATAATTTCTAGAAGAGAATTTACACGATATCATATTGTGATCTGAAAGTTCACATTCGATCGAATCGATATACAAACTTTCAGCAAAATTGCGAAATACTTGATCAATACTAGATCCACTTCCAGGTCTTGTAACCAAATCATGACCATTGTCACAATCAAAGTTCTGAAACAAATTCAATATATCAACAAAATTGGGATTTCGAAAATAATCAACATTGGAATCTCCAAGTACAATAATTGGGTTTTGTGCATTATTACTCAACAGCACATCCATCATATTCATAAAGTTTGATACACAGCATTTCTGTGACCGATTTCTGTGGAAAATTTTGTGAAAATTTTATTTCTATAGAAAATTTGTCAAAATTTTAGTTCAGTAGAAAATTTTGTCAAAATTTTATTTCTGTAGAAAGATTTGTCAAAATTTTATTTCTTTAACAAATTGTGTAAAAAATTTACTTCTGTAAAAAGTTTTGTCAAAATTTTATTTCTGCAGAAAGATTTGTCAAAATTTTATTTCAATAGCAAATTGTGTAAAAAAATTATTTCTATAGAAAGTTTTGTCAAAATTTTATTTCTGTAGAAAATTTTGTCAAATTTTTATGTCTATACAAAATTTTTCAAAATTTTTGTTCAGTAGAAAATTTTGTGAAAATTTTATTTCTAAAGAAAATTTTGCCAATTTAATTTCTATAGAAAGTTTTGCCAAAATTTTATTTTTGTAGAAAATTTTGCCAAAATTTTATTTTTGTAGAAAATTTTGTCAAAATTTTATTTCTATCGAAAATTTCGTCAAAATTTTATTTCTATAGAAAATTTTTTCAAAATTTTTATTTCTATTCAAAATTTTGTCAAAATTTTATTTCTATAGAAAATTTTGTCCAAATTTTATTTCTGTAGAAAGACTTGTCAAAATTTTATTTTTATAGTAAATTGTGTAAAAAATTTATTTGTATAGAAAGTTTTGTGAAAATTTTATTTCTGTAGAAAATTTTGTAAAATTTTTATTTCTATAGAAAATTGTGTAAAAATTCATTTCTTTAGACAGTTATGTCAACATTTTATTTCTGTGGAAAATTTTGTGAAAATTTTATTTCTATAGAAAATTTGTCAAAATTTTAGTTCAGTAGAAAATTTTGTCAAAATTTTATTTCTATAGAAAATTTTGCCGATTTAATTTCTATAGAAAGTTTTGTCAAAATTTTATTTTTGTTGAAAATTTTGTCAACATTTTATTTCTTTAGAAAGTTTTGTCAAAATTTTATTTCTATAGAAAATTTTGACACAGTTTTATTTATTTTTGTATAGAAAATTTAAGTACTCCTTGGTGTGGAAAGGAATATTTAGCAAAATCTACAAAAACATCAAGAATTCTACCAAACAGTAAAAAAGCTATAATTTTTGATAGAATTCTAGCAACTGTGGCAATCGTGCCCTAAATAGGTCATGACAGAGATGGGAATCAAGTTCCCGAGTACATTACTTGTAGAATTGCTTCCTAAAAGCAGACATCTTCCCCAAAGCATGGAAAGCAGACCCAAAATGAATTATTAACATATCTATAAATGTATTATCGAACCCATTAAAAAGCTGCAGTATTGATTATGTCTTCGAACATAACTTGTAGTGTGGCCAATATCTAGGATATGTTCGACACGAGCACTGTCGTCCGGATAAACTTATAGTCTGGACGGCGCATTAGTTGTAGATATAGCTTTGGTAATAAAAGCTAGAAACGCAGAAGAGGCCCACCAAAACCCCGTCAAATGATTATTCGAACGAAAAAGACGAAATTGTTACTGTTGACAAGGTGACATTTGATCTGGAAATAGAGATTTGATGATGTGATAGATGATGCGGAAGTCTGGACGCAGACTAAGAAGAGATGGTAATGACCCGCGAAGGGGTCCACCTCGATGTAATGCGGAATCGAGTACGAGGTGGAAACTATACCCCGACTGAGGCAGAATGGTTTTGGCTCACGGCATGTGGACATAGTGTTGAGTGCCCAAAGCATTTACAATGAGAGGCACTGGGAGGCTGTAAGTAGATATATGGAATGCCTTCTTCGCAATAAGAAGCCCAACAAGGATTTGACGATTAGATAGAAGATGCAGAAGTCTGGACGCAAACTAAGAAGAGATGGAAAGCGGTTACGAGATGAGCCGGATGGTTCCGGCTCACGGCATGTGGCCATACGAGTAGTGTGGGGCATTTACCCATCACCACCCGCAAAAAAGAAAATAATTTGGGGGCTATACCAAAATATGAACTAATACATACAATACTCTGCTTTCCTCTTTGTGGAGCTGAAATTCGTCGAGATTTCTAATTTCAGGAAAGTCGGATAAACATTGTGATTTGGAAGGCCAAGAATCCGATATAGCTCATCTGCAAACATCTAACAAAAACGAATCTATACAAAATTTTCGAAAAGATTGCTCCATTTTTGAAGGCTGTTACATTGAATTTTCCCTTGATCAAAAATATATATGATTTATATAGTCGTAAATTGTTATATCAATGTATTACAAAGGGAATGAAAAACTTGTGATACTCCCAAGACCATGGTATGGTGATAGTTATGAGGGATATAAATTTGCCATTTGGTAATGAAAGTAAAAAAAACAGCATTTAAATTTACCATCAAAATACAAATCCTTAGAAATGCCATGCATGTATCCTTAAAACCTCGAGATAAAAATAGAGTATGGGACCTTTGGCTGTTCGTATATATGGAGATAGTCGCAACCACGACCAATGTATTGTAATTTACCGCTTACTGTATGACATCCTTGCTGCTTCGTTCATTTTACGTATAAAGGTAAATTGCGCCAAGGCATTTATGGTGTGCAAATGATGTACAATGCGTGAGTTTTATAGCCTTCTTGGAATAAATTAAATTAATTACTTTTTGTCTGTAGGTTAAAATGTAAGAAATAATTAAAAACAGATCCATATGCATTTGCATATGAAATATATTTCAGAGCCCAGCAAACAAATTTGAAGGAGTTTCCAACAAACAAGAACAAACATATTCTTCTAGAGCTAGGCTTTATTTTCACTTCACAAGTAGTTTTTATACCCACCACCATAGAATGGTGACGGGGGTATAATAAGTTTGTCATTCCGTTTGTAACGCATCGAAATATCGATTTCCGACTATATAAAGTATATATATTCTTGATCAGGGAGAAATTCTAAGACGATATAACGATGTCCGTCTGTCCGTCTGTCTGTCTGTCTGTCTGTCTGTTGTAATCACGCTACAGTCTTCAATAATGAAGCAATCGTGCTGAAATTTTGCACAAACTCGTCTTTTGTCTGCAGGCAGGTCAAGTTCGAAGATGGGCTATATCGGTCCAGGTTTTGATATAGTCCCCATATAAACCTACCTCCCGATTTGGGGTCTTGGGCTTATAGATATCGTAGTTTTTATCCAATTCGCCTGAAATTTGAAATCTAGAGGTATTTTATGACTATAAAGAGGTGTGCCAAAAATGGTGAGTATCGGTCCATGTTTTGGTATAGCCCCCATATAGACCGATCTCCCGATTTTACTTCTTGGGCTTATAGAAACCGCAGTTTTTATTCAATTTACTTGAAATTGGAAATCTAGAGGTATTGTAGGACCACAAATACGTGTGCCAAAAATTGTGAGTATCGGTCCATGTTTTGGTATGGTCCCCATATAAAACGACTTCCCGATTTTGGGTCTTGGGCTTATAGAAATCGTAGTTTTTATCCAATTTGCCTGAAATTTGAAGTCTAGAGGTATTTTATGACCATAAAGAGGTGTGCCAAAAATGGTTAGTATCGGTCCATGTTTTGGTATAGCCCCCATATAGACCGATCTCCCGATTTTATTTCTTGGGCTTATAGAAACCGCAGTTTTTATTCAATTTACTTGAAATTGGAAATCTAGAGGTATTGTAGGACCACAAATACGTGTGCCAAAAATTGTGAGTATCGGTCCATGTTTTGGTATGGTCCCCATATAAAACGACCTCCCGATTTGGGGTCTTGGGCTTATAGAAATCGTAGTTTTTATCCAATTTGCCTGAAACTTGAAATCTAGAGGTATTTTTTGACCATAAAGAGGTGTGCCGAAAATGGTGAGTATCGGTCCATATTTTGGTATAGACCGATTTCCCGATTTTACTTCTTGGGCTTCTAGAACCCGAAGTTTTTATCCTATTTGCCTGAAATTGGAAATCTAGAGGTATTTTCGGGTCATAAAGAGGTGTGCCGAAAAAGGTGAGTATCGGTCCATATTTTAGTATAGCCCCCATAAGAACGATCTCCCGATTTAACTCCTTGGGTTTCTAGAAACCGTAGTTTTTATCTGATTTGCCTGAAATTTTAAATATTCTGGTATTTTAGGCTCACAAAAACGTGTATCGGATTAAGTTTTTATCGGTCCATTTGGTAATGCCTCCGTATAGACCGACTTCACTTCTTGAGGGTGTAGAACGCGAACTGATCATGAAAATTGCTTGAAACTCAAGGTAAAATTTCCAGATTTTACTTCTACAGATTTAAAATTTCAAATCAAGACGTTATTTTATAATTTTCTTGCACACTTACAAGAGATGTTAATGATTCCTCTAAAACTCAAACAAAAATGGTTCTTATAAATCCAGGATCCGATATAGTCCTCATAGGTGAAATCTTTAAATTTATCTTGGGGAAGTGTCCTCAAGCCCTCCTGAAATTACAAAGGAAACCCTAATATTTGGTTCATGGTGGTGGGTATTTAAGATTCGGCCCGGCCGAACTTTGTGCTGTATATACTTGTTTGATATAATGGTGGGCATTATGATGTCATTATTGACCCACACAACAGATTGTGGGAGAATTATTCTTTGATGTTATTTTCCATTAGGTTAAATTGAAACAAGTATATACAGCAGTAAGTTCGGCCGGGCCGAATCTTAAATACCCACCACCATAAATCAAATATAATAGTTTACTGTGAAAACTCTTCGTCGTAGGTCGCAGGACCATCTTACTGGCAACAGAATGTCACACTCGGCAGCTATGTCCACATCATAGATTGTTGCGGCATTCGCCATTTCACCCAACGTCTCCCCTATTATCCTTTAATGTATCGTCATGTTTCGTATTTCCATCCATTCTCTCAAAATCTTCAATTTCATCGCAGCCATATCGGTTACGCTTTTTAGTTGAACCTCTATAGGTCTCAAGTCCGTCCGTATCGTCTTCATGGCTCTGGTTGAAGTGGTCTTCTTTGCCTCATTTATGTTAAGACAACATTTCCGTGGATCCGTTGTAAAATTTCTATATTGCACTTCATCTCCATTGATGTCCACCAGACCATAGACGCGTATGTCTGGATTGGCGTTAGTACGATCTCATATCTCCACTGAGTCACCTTTGGATTCAGGCCGCATTTAGAGCCCACCGCTTTTCGTCACAGTGACCAACCTTCTGTAGGCCTACTCGGTCCTCTCTTTGATGTGGCTTTTCCAATTCAGTTTCCTGTTCTAAGTTATTTACTTTATGAGACACTGGTATTGTATTGTCAAAACAAATTCGGTTCTATATATTGGGCAATTTTAGTCCTTTTAGTGAATAGACATAATTCCATCTTCTCATGGTTAACATGCAGGCCTTGCCTAGTCATATGCCATCACCAGGACCCTTTCTGCCCTCCTGCAGAAGGACATCCGCCATTTCACCCATCGTCTCCCCAATTATCATTTGATGTGTCGTCATGTTTCGTATTTCCGTCCATTCTCTCAACATCTTCCATTTTATCGCAGAAATTAACCTTTTCCCTAATTTTCTTACAATTTCATAGAATATATCAATCAAAATATGACGACTTCCGGGGTTGTGAAAGGTGTATAAAGGGTGATACGGTCAAAATTTGGTCAAGGGAAAACGCGTGTAAATCGGTGAAATCGTTTATTTAAAAAATCAAATTAAATTTCTTTTTCAAGTTCAATTAGTATAAAATTCAGGAAAAAATATTCAGTTAGGCTTTCGCTTTTCCAAATCCGAATTGCCGGGCGTCACGCTTGACACCTGCCATCAGATTTTGTACATCCACCTTGTCCACCTTCTTCGCCGCAGAAAGCCAGTTTGCCTTGAACTGCTGCTCGTCCTTAGCAGTTTTTTTGGTCTTCTTTAGGTTCCGCTTGACAATAGCCCAGTATTTCTCAATTGGGCGGAGCTCTGGCGTGTTGGGAGGGTTCTTGTCTTTAGGAACCACCTGCACGTTGTTGGCGGCGTACCACTCCATGGCCTTTTTACCGTAATGGCAAGATGCCAAATCCGGCCAAAACAGTACGGAACAACCGTGTTTCTTCAGGAAAGGCAGCAGACGTTTATTCAAACACTCTTTCACGTAAATTTCTTGGTTGACAGTCCCGGAAGCTATGAAAATGCGGCTTTTCAATCCACAGGTACAGATGGCTTGCCAAACCAGATATTTCTGCTACCTTTCCCCTTCCTTTTGCTGTATAAAACTCCTGTCCCGGAAGCTGCTTGTAGTCGGCTTTGACGTAGGTTTCGTCGTCCATTACCACGCAGTCAAACTTCGTCAGCATCGTCGTGTACAGCCTCCGGGATCGCGCTATGGCCGTCGTATTTTGTTTATCATCGCGATTTGGAGTCACTACCTTCTTGTAAGTCGATAGTCCGGCTCGTTTTTTGGCTCGATGCACGGTTGTAGACGATACACCTAGCTTATTTGCGGCATCTCGGAGAGAGAGGTTAGGGTTTCGCTTGAATCTACCGGCAACTCTCTTTGTCGTCTCAACGGCTTCCGGTTTTCGATTTCCCTCCGATCCAGACTTCCTGGCTGTCGACAAACGTTCCCCAAACACTTTAATTACATTTGTAACGGTTGATTTGGCCACTTTTAGCGATTCTGCCAGCTTTGCGTGGGAGTAGCTCGGATTTTCGCGATGCGCGAACATAATTTTGATACGCTGCTCTTCTTGCTTGGACGGCATTTTGACAACTGAAGAGTGAATTCCAAAATCAAAATAGGAACAACATTCTGCACACACACACACACACACACGCCTTCAAAATGAGGGGTGTTCAGGTTTTTTAAATGCAAAATTTAAAGAAATACGTCATGTTTATATTGACCAAATTTTGACCGTATCACCCTTTATATAGATTTTGTGCCTCATCATCAGACTCAAAATCAATCAGCAAACGAGAACATTTCGCCTGGTTATGTGACTGTTTTAAAAGATTGCTACATTCTAGAAGAGCTAATATTAATTCTCAGATATTTTGCACTGAAGCATTTAAATATTAAATGGATTTTCAACAGCCAATTCAACTCTTCCACACCCACATTTAAAAACCACCCATTATAATCCTAAGCGATTTTATTGCTTGACATTTGATAGCGTCCACAATATGTTGAGGCAGTTTTCAAATAGGGAATCCATTGGTATTATCGGTGTAGAGGACATTAAATTCAATTGGTATGTTAATATTGTCAAATGGCTGGCTTGGTGATTTTTTTTTTGTTTTCTCTCTCTCCAATTACCAAGATAAAAGCAAAAACCCATATCTATGGAAATGTAATTGTTCCAATTGCCGGAAAAAATACATTTGTTCAACAACATTAAGAGACAATAACCATGAGTTTTTGCTTTTCTCATCACACACATAAATACAAGCTTGCAGACACACACACACACATACGAGTACATACACATAAGAGAGGGAGAAAGAAATTTGCCAGCATAGAAAAACAATTCTCATTGAGAAATAAACAACTGAAAGATATACCCTCATAGAAGCACCTAAAAACATATTGGATCTTTTGTAAATGTGTGGGTTTTTATTGGTTATTTGTTTTTTTGTTTTTCTATTTGGTGGCTTTTCTCTTTGTGAAATGTGTAATAAAATTTAATTTCATTTCTACTGCCATTTAGACTCTATTGTGACACAAATTTTGCGGTGCTTTTTTTTTAGGTTGCCAGAGTTGCACTCTGACGACGACGACATTTCTTTCGTTGGGTATATTGCATTTGGGTGTCTTGGTGCCCATGTGTCTTTGGGAAATTTCAAATAATTTCTTTTACATGCACTCTAGTAACGATATTTGCTATACATTGCACTTTTGGAATATTAAGTAGTAGTAAAGAAATTTGAAGAGATAGAAGCTTTAATATACGCTGCACTGAGAGAAAAAACAAACCTAAAATAAAATAAGGAAATAACCAAAACAAGTAACATATATACGGCCAGGCCGAATCTTATGTACCCTCCACCATGGATTGCGTAGAAACTTCTACTAAAGACGGTCATCCACAATTGAATTACTTGGGTTGCGGCCGATGGCAAGCTATCTTAAAACTTCTTAACATCATATTCTAAATTGTAAGTTAGTCCGTGCGTAAATACGTATATATTCAGTTCTTGGCCGATTTATATATAGAAATAATTACGAACCGATATGATTTTTTGTGTGGTTATTATAGAGCCAAAATTGGAATATGGGGGTCGCTTTATAAGGGGGCTATAAACAATTATGAACACGAGTCTACCAAAAATGGCAGATTTTTTACTGTTTGTTAGATTGGTAGAATTCTTGATGTTTTGAATTCTTGTTTGTTTTGCAAAATATTCCTCTCCAACTAAGAGGTGCTTCATAAATCTTCTATAGAAATAACATTTTGACAAAATTTGTTACAGAAATAAAATGCTGACAAAATTTTCTTTAGAAATAAAATTTTTACAAAATTTACTATATCAATAAATTTTTGAAAAAAAATTCTATAAAAATTATATTTTGTCAAAATTTCCTAAAAAAATAAAATATTGACAAAATTTTTTGTAGCAATAAAATTTTGATGAACCATTAATTTATAATTTTGATGAAATTTTCTATAGAAATATAAAATTTTGACAAAATTTTCTATAGAAATAAAATTTTGATAAAATTTTCTGTAGATATAAAATTTTTATACAGTTGTCTATAGAAATAAAATTGTGACAAAATTTTCTATAGAAATAAAATTTTGGCAAAATTTGCTATAGAAATAAAACTTTGGCAAAATTTTCTATAGAAATCAAATGTTGGCAAATTTTCTTTAGAAATAAAACTTTGACATAATGTTCAATAGAAATAAAATATTGACAAAATTGTCTATAGAAATAAAATATTGGCAAAATTTTCTATAGAAATAAAATTTTGGCAAAATTTGCTATAGAAATAATATTTTGGCAAAATTTTCTATAGAAATCAAATGTTGGCAAATTTTCTTTAGAAATAAAACTTTGACATAATTTTAAATGGAAATAAAATATTGACAGAATTTTCTATAGAAATAAAACTTTGACAAAATTTGCTATAGAAGGAAAATGTTTACAAAATATTCTATAGAAATAAAATTTTTATACAAATGTCTATAGAAATAAAATTTTGACAAAATTTTCCATAGAAATGAAATTGTGACAAAAATTTCTATATAAATAAATTTTGACAAAATTTTCTTTAGGAACAAAATTTTCTATAGAAATAAAATTTTGACAAAATTTTCTAAAGAAATACATTTTTGACAAAATTTTCTATAGAAATACAATTTTGACAAAGTTTTCTATAGAAAAAATTTTTTGGCAAAATTTTCTATTTAAATACAATTTGGACAAAATTTTCTATAGAAATACAATTTTGACAAAATTTTCTATAGAAATACGATTTTGACAAAATTTTCTATAGAAATATAATTTTGACAAAATTTTCTATGGAAATAAAATTTCGACAAAATATTCTATAGAAATAAAATTTTGACAAAATCTTCTATAGAAATAAGAGTTTGACCAAATTTCAATACAAATACAGTTTTGACAAAATTTTCTATAGAAATAAAATTTTGAAAAAATTTCCCGTATAAATACAATTTTGACAAAATTTCCTATAGAAATACAATTGTGACAAAATTTCCCATAGAAATACAATTTTGATAAAATTATCTATAGAAATAAAATTTTGACAAAATTTTCTAGAGAAATAAAATTTTCTAAAGAAATACATTTTTGACAAAATTTTCTATAGAAATACAATTTTGACAAAGTTTTCTAACGAACAATTTTTTTTGCAAAATTTTCTATGGAAATACAATTTGGTCAAAATTTGCTATAGAAATACAGTTTTGACAAAATTTTCTATAGAAATACGATTTTGAGATAATTTTCTATTGAAATAAAATTTCGACAAAATATTGTATAAAAATAAAATTTGACAAAATCTCCTACACCAATAAAATTTTTATACAAATGTCTATAGAAATAAAATTTTGGCAAAATTTTCTATAGAAATAAAATTTTGGCAAAATTTCCTATAGAAATAAAATATTGACAACATTTTCTATAGAAGTAGAATTTTGGCAAAATTTTCTATAGAAATAAAATTTTGACAAAATTTTCTATAGAAATAAAATTTTGATAAAATATTCTGTAGATATAAAATTTTTATACAGTTGTCTATAGAAATAAAATTGTGACAAAATGTTCTATAGAAATAAAATTTTGGCAAAATTTGCTATAGAAATACAACTTTGGCAAAATTTTCTATAGAAATCAAATGTTGGCAAATTTTCTTTAGAAATAAAACTTTGACACAATTTTCAATGGAAATAAAATATTGACAAAATTTTCTATAGAAATAAAATATTGACAAAATTCTCTATCGAAGGAAAATGTTTACAAAATATTCTATAGAAATAAAATTTTTATACAAATGTCTATAGAAATAAAATTTTGACAAAATTTTCTATAGAAATATAATTTTGACAAAATTTTCTATGGAAATAAAATTTCGACAAAATTTTCTTTGGGAACAAAATTTTCTATAGAAATAAAATTTTGACAAAATTTTCTAAAGAAATACATTTTTGACAAAATTTTCTATAGAAACAATTTTGACAAAGTTTTCTATAGAAAAAAATTTTGGCAAAATTTTCTATGGAAATACAATTTGGGCAAAATTTGCTATAGAAATACAATTTTGACAAAATTTTCTATAGAAATACGATTTTGACAAAATTTTCTATAGAAATATAATTTTGACAAAATTTTCTATGGAAATAAAATTGTGACAAAAATTTCTTTATAAATAAATTTTGACAAAATTTTCTTTAGGAACAAAATTTTGACAAAATTTCCTGAAGAAATACAATTTTGACAAAATTTCCTATAGAAATACAATTTTGATAAAATTATCTATAGAAATAAAATGTTGACAAAATTTTCTAGAGAAATAAAATTTTCTAAAGAATTACATTTTTGACAAAATTTTCTATAGAAATACAATGTTGACAAAGTTTTCTAACGAAAAATTGTTTGGCAAAATTTTCTATGGAAATACAATTTGGGCAAAATTTGCTATAGAAATACAGTTTTGACAAAATTTTCTATAGAAATACGATTTTGAGATAATTTTCTATGGAAATAAAATTTCGACAAAATATTGTATAGAAATAAAATTTGACAAAATCTTCTATACAAATAAAATTTTTATACAAATGTCTATAGAAATAAAATTTTGGCAAAATTTTCTATAGAAATAAAATATTGACAACATTTTCTATAGAAATAGAATTTTGGCAAAATTTTCTATAGAAATAAAATTTTGACAAAATTTTCTATAGAAAGAAAATTTTTACAAATCTATATATATAAAATTCAAATTATGTTTGTTTATTTGTTTGTTTGTTTGTTTGTTTGTTTATTTGTATGTTCCGGGTTGGCGCGAAAACGGCTGAACCGATTTACTTGAAACTTTCAGAGATCGTGGGGGGCACTCATGTGCTGAAAATAGGGTACCTCATTTTTTGACATATGGTCGCGGAGAGGAACCTCCCCTTTGTCCGACTTTTTGAAAATTAAACCAAACTTGACCGATTTGCACGAAGTTTTCAGGGATAGTAGGGGGTGATCCCTAGACAAAGATTCGCAATTTTTTTTTTTCGAAATTTGATCGGGAGGGGGTACCTCCCCTTAAGCGACTTTTTGTTTGTTTGTATGGTCCGAGTTGGCTACGAAACGGCTGAACCGATTTACTTGAAACTTTTAGAGATCGTAGGGGGCGTTCATGTGGTGAAAATAGGGTACCTCATTTTTTGACACCTGGTCGCGGAGGGGACCTCCCCTTTGTCGGACTTTTTGAAATTTGGACCAAAGTTGACCGATTTGCTTGAAATTTTCATTGAAGGTTGGGGTTGGCATCTAGACAAAGATCCGCTACTTTATATTTCGATATTTGGTGGCGGAGGGGGACCTCCCTTTGTTCGACATTTTTTAAAGTACAGTGAAAAAACTAAAATTCTCTAAATTATCTGAGATTTACAGAGAACATGCGGTGAGGTTATTTAATTAATATCGGATACCTGATGATTTCATTGCCATACTTTTTGAAACTTGGAACAAAATTATGCGATTTGCTTGAAATTTTCATTGAATGTTGGGGTTGGCATCTAGACAAAAATCCTCTACATTACTCTTCGATATTTGGGTGGGGGGAGGGTTAGGAACAGCCCCTTTGCCCGACTTTTTTTTAAAGTACAGTGAAAACAAAACTAAATTCCCGCGACTGAAATTTTACGGAAAAAATGGGCGAGGTTATGAATTTTATATCAGGTTCCAGATTTTTTAATAAAAACAAAGGGGCATAGGGAGACATCGGCTTCTCTTAAGTACATACAGAGAAACAATTAAACTTTACCGAGTTACTTGAAATTTACAGAGGACTGGGGAGAGGTTACGATATTAATGGTGGATGCCTGACTTTGTGATATTTGGACGGAAGAGAGGCCGCCCCTTTAGGCTTATAATTCCGATATCAGGTCGGTGTGGAGTGAAGGTGGGGAGAGGGTTCCCTTTTGCCCGTTTTTTTTCTTAAATTGAAAGTAGAGGGTTGTCCATAAATGGGAACTCGGTACATAATTTTATGATTTTTGCACAGGCTTCTGCCAGACTTCTTTTTAGTAACGAACTTAAATTTACATGAAATTGGCAGCCAACATAGAGGGTTAATGTGGTAAACTTTTTTACTACTTTTGCTTTTTCCGATTTATTGGATGGGAAACAATATTGTATTGTATGTTATTATAATATAGTGCTTAATTTTGAGGTGAAGGGTACCTTTCCTTGACAAACCACACTTAAAATTCTCAAGAAATATTGAAGATTGTCCAACTACTTGAATACAGAACATTATTTAAAAAATTTGGAGGAAAGGGTACACCCTCTCCCAGACATTTATTAAGACGAACCGTTTTACATATGAATATCCTCCGTATTTTCGAATTTGTTTTCAGCACGAAGGATATGGTTGACTAAGTTAACGCAAATTGTTCCTACAAATATGCTTCGGAATGCGCAGCGAAGCGGGCCGGGTTACGCTAGTATTCTATAGAAATAAAATTTTGACAAAATTTACCATAGAAATAAAATTGTGACAAAATTTTCTATAGAAATAAATTTTGACAAAATTTTCTTTAGGAACAAAATTTTCTATAGAAATAAAATTTTGACAAAATTTTCTAAAGAAATACATTTTTGACAAAATTTTCTATAGAAATACAATTTTGACAAAGTTTTCTATAGAAAAAATTTTTTGGCAAAATTTTCTATGGAAATACAATTTGGGCAAAATTTGCTATAGAAATACAATTTTGACAAAATTTTCTATAGAAATACGATTTTGACAAAATTTTCTATAGAAATATAATTTTGACAAAATTTTCTATGGAAATAAAATTTCGACAAAATATTCTAAAGAAATAAAATTTTGACAAAATCTTCTTTAGAAATAAGAGATTGACCAAATTTCCTATACATATACAGTTTTGACAAAATTTTCTATAGAAATAAAATTTTGACAAAATTTTCTATAGAAAAAATTTTTTGGCAAAATTTTCTATTGAAATACAATTTGGGCAAAATTTGCTATAGAAATACAGTTTTGACAAAATTTTCTATAGAAATACGATTTTGAGAAAATTTTCTATGGAAATAAAATTTCGACAAAATATTGTATAGAAATAAAATTTGACAAAATCTTCTATACAAATAAAATTTTTATACAAATGTTTATAGAAATACAATTTTGACAAAATTTTCTATAGAAATACGATTTTGACAAAATTTTCTATAGAAATATAATTTTGACAAAATTTTCTATGGAAATAAAATTTCGACAAAATATTCTAAAGAAATAAAATTTTGACAAAATCTTCTTTAGAAATAAGAGATTGACCAAATTTCCTATACATATACAGTTTTGACAAAATTTTCTATAGAAATAAAATTTTGACAAAATTTTCTATAGAAAAAATTTTTTGGCAAAATTTTCTATTGAAATACAATTTGGGCAAAATTTGCTATAGAAATACAGTTTTGACAAAATTTTCTATAGAAATACGATTTTGAGAAAATTTTCTATGGAAATAAAATTTCGACAAAATATTGTATAGAAATAAAATTTGACAAAATCTTCTATACAAATAAAATTTTTATACAAATGTTTATAGAAATAAAATTTTGGCAAAGTTTTCTATAGAAATAAAATATTGACAACATTTTCTATAGAAATAGAATTTTGACAAAATTTTCTATAGAAATATAATTTTGACAAAATTTTCTATGGAAATAAAATTTCGACAAAATATTCTATAGAAATAAAATTTTGACAAAATCTTCTTTAGAAATAAGAGATTGACCAAATTTCCTATACAAATACAGTTTTGACAAAATTTCCTATAGAAATACAATTTTGATAAAATTATCTATAGAAATAAAATGTTGACAAAATTTTCTAGAGAAATAAAATTTTCTAAAGAAATACATTTTTGACAAAATTTTCTATAGAAATACAATTTTGACTAAATTTTCTAAAGAAATACGATTTTGATAAAATTTTCTATAGAAATACTATTTTGACAAAATTTTCTGTGGAAATAAAATTTCGAAAAAATATTCTATAGAAATAAAATTTTGACAAAATCTTCTATAGAAATAAGAGTTTGACCAAATTTCCTATACAGATACAGTTTTGAAAAAATTTTCTATAGAAATAAAATTTTGACAAAATTTCCTGTATAAATACAATTTTGACAAAATTTCCTATAGAAATACGATTTTGAGAAAATTTTCTATGTAAATACAATTTGGGCAAAATTTGCTAAAGAAATACAGTTTTGACAAAATTTTCTATAGAAATACGATTTTGAGAAAATTTTCTATGGAAATAAAATTTCGACAAAATATTGTATAGAAATAAAATTTGACAAAATCTTCTACACCAATAAAATTTTTATTCAAATGTCTATAGAAATAAAATTTTGGCAAAATTTTCTATAGAAATATAATATTGACAACATTTTCTATAGGAATAGAATTTTGGCAAAATTTTCTATAGAAATACAATTTTGACAAAATTTTCTAAAGAAATACGATTTTGACAAAATTTTCTATAGAAATATAAATTTGACAAAATTTTCTATGGAAATAAAATTGTGACAAAAATTTCTATATAAATAAATTTTGACAAAATTTTCTTTAGAAACAAAATTTTCTTTAGAAATACAATTTTGACAAAATTTCTTATCGAAATACAATTTTGATAAAATTTTCTATGGAAATAAAATGTTGGCAAAATTTTATATCGAAATAAAATTTTTACATAATTTTCTATTGAAATAAGGTTTTTGAAAAAAGTTACTATAGAGATAAAATAATTTTCCATACAAAAAACTGAACAATTTTTTATAGAAATAAATTTTTTATAAAATTGTCTATAGAAATAAAATGTTGACAAATTTTTCTAGAGAAATAAAATTTTGACAAAATTTTCTATAGAAAATCTTTTTGATTTGTAGTTTTCTGCTATAATTTTCTTCAATTTTTGGTAGATTATTTTCGGTTCGAGTGACAACCCTACATGTGGACCCGCCCCCTGGGAGAGCCAATTTCAACCGATCTTAGTAATAAAATTCATTTATTCAACCTTTTCCTAGAGTCTCGTACATCTTACTTGATATATTTCGCATAGCCCTTTCTATCCATCTCATCACATCGTTGCCTTTGAGGCTTTGTTGATGGTTCGTTCGTTCGTTTATTATAGAAATTCTGCAACAAAAGGAAGCTAGGAATTCTTTCGTTTTACATCTTCAATAGAACAAATGCAAATTCAATGTTGACAGAGTTTTTTGTCATTGTCTCCACAAAACACTCAGTGGCTGTCTGCATCGAAAAATTGTAAGAGTATTCCGTTTGGAAGCATGTTATAGCACCGCAAGCGTTGCCATGACTTGGCTTCCATGGTTTGATACAATTTCCTATAAAATTGTTTTTCCATGTTTACCATCAACTGTTTTTGGTAATTTCAATAAAAAAACCCTAAACTACCAGGCAGAAGTGAAGTGAAACTACCAGGCAGAAAAGAAGACCAGAAGAATATGGTAACAAGTCTTAAAATTAAATTTGGTGAACATGTAAATGAATGGTATTCGTTCAATTGTTTTTCGAACATTTTGAAGAAAATCAATTAGAGTTTGTTAAGTTTCAAGTATCTTAGTTATTTAATGTCATCGTAGATGCAGAAGATTTAAAGTAAATTCCTGTGCAAATTGACACAATTGCGTTATAAAATCAATAAGCAGGGAAGTTAACCACGGTTTTGACCGATTATAGACGCTTGTCATATAGTTTACGCCCTTAAATGCGCAATGTATCTTTTAAGAGACAACCCAAATTAGTAATGTTTTTTGTAAAATCTCTATAAAAATAAAATGTTGGAAAAAGTTTCTATAAACAAATTTTTGTGAGAAATTTTTCTATAGAAATAAAATGTTGACAATAAATTCTATAGAAATAAAATTTTGAGAAAATTCTTTATAGAAATAATATTTTGAAAAAAATTTCTAAAGAAATACAATTTTGACAAAATGTTCTATAGAAATAAAATGTTGACAAAATTTTTTACAGGAATAAAGTTTACCACACATTGTTAGAGATCAAGCCTTGCCGGCTTCTAATTTCCTCCTCTAGAGCCACCAAAATGTAAAAATTATTACAAATTGTGTTGAGTGAAAATGTCCCTACATTGTGGTCCTAGGTCCCTACAAGACGCAAAATATTGGAAAAACACTACATATGGGGAATTTCCCCTACTTGTAGCAACACTGCCTGTGTTGATATTTCACCTACGGAGTTAGTATGCCACTAATATTGAGTCCATTATTAAAAAAGAGAAAATCGTTAAATTAGTGTGGGTAATAAATACAAATTTGTAAAAATCGAGCAATATTCTTATGTAAGAACTACAAGTACGTATAAGTACGATCGGCTAGAACATCAAACTTTGAAATTTGAGTAACATTGGTTAATAAATAAGAGTACTATGACCAAATTTGGGAAAATCGAGCGATGCATATATATGGAAGCTATATCTAAATCTGAACCAATTTGTATAATATTTTGCGGTTTTGATTAATTGAACCGATTTCGATGAAATTTTGCAGATATATTTAGTTAGTACTATAGAGGACTGGATCTAGCCAACTTTGAGTAAGATAGGTTAATAAATAAGGGTTCTATTGCCAAATTTGGGAAAATCGGGCTATACATATATATGGGAGCTATATCTAAATCTGAACCCATTTTGATGATTTTTTGCACATATAGTTAGTGCTGTAGAAGACTACATTTACCCAAATTTGAGTAAGATCGGTTGATAAATAAGGGTTTTATGGCCAAATTTAGAAAAATCGGGCGGTACATATATATGGGAGCTATAGCTAAATCTGAATCGATTTAGATGATTTTTTGCACATATAGTTAGTGCTATAGAAGATTATAGTTAGCCAACTTTGAGTATGATCGGTTAATAATAAAGGTTTTGTAGCCAAATTTGGGAAAATCGGGCGATATATATATATGAGAGCTATATCTAAATCTGAACCGATTTGGTTGAAATTTTGCAGACTTGAAGGGCGATGAAAAAGATTACCTTTTGTCAAATTTGGTGACGATCCGTTTGAAAAAAAAAAATCGCAACGTGACCCCATTTTTCGAAATCGGGCGTTACATATATATGGGAGCTATATCTAAATTTGATCCGATTTCTTCCAAATTCAATAGCGCTTGTCCTTGTCCTTGCCCAAAAAACTCGCTGTACCAAATTTCATCAAAATCGGTTGATAATTGCGACCGGAATCCTGTGAACAACAAATACATGGACAGACGGACGGAAACCAAGCGCTAGATCGACTCAGGAGGTGATTCTGAGTCGATCGGTATATATTTTATGGGGTCTAAAATCAATATTTCTGGTAGGCACATTTTTTGGCCGATCAAACTTATTATACCCTGACCACTATGTGGTTTAGGGTATAAAAACAATACAAATTGGAAATTAAATAATATTTATTAGACATGGAACTAATGTAATAAAAATATCTCTATTATCTACTAAAATTAAATGGTTTATTAAAAAACAAGTATATACAGCAGTAAGTTCGGCCGGGCCGAATCTTAAATACCCACCACCATGAATCAAATATTGGGGTTTCCTTTGAAATTTCAGGGGGGTTTGAGGACAGATCAAGCAGAGCAGTTCAACCAGTACACTTCCTGAAGATATATTTAAAGATTATTACCTATGAAGACTATATATCAGATTCTCGATTTATAAGAACCATTTTTGTTTGAGTTTTAGAGGAATCATTAACATCTCTTGTAAGTGTGCAAGAAAATTATAAAATAACGTCTTGATTTGAAATCTCTAATCTGTAGATTTTCACCCGAAAAGTAAAATGTGGAAATTTTACATTGAGTTTCAAGCAATTTTCATGATACGTGCGCCATCTATACCCTCAAGAAATGAAATCGGTCTATATGGAGGCATTATCAAATGGACCGATAAAAGCTTAATGCGATACACGTTTTTGTGAGCCTAAAATACCAGAATATTTACAATTTCAGGCAAATCGGATAAAAACTACGGGTACTAGAAACCCAAGGAGTTAAATCGGGAGATCGTTCTTATGGGGGCTACACTAAAATATGGACCGATACTCACTGTTTTCAGCACACCTCTTTACGGCCCGAAAATATATCTAGATTTCCAATTTCAGGCAAATTGGATAAAAACTACTGTTTCTATAAGACCAAGACCCCACACCTCTTTATGGTCATAAAATACTCCTAGATTTAAAATTTCAGGCAAATTGGATAAAAACTACGATTTCTATACGCACAAGACCCAAATCGGGAGGTCGGTTTATATGGGGACCATACCAAAACATGGACCGATACTCACCATTTTTGGCACACCTATTTATGGTTTGCAAATACTTCCAGATTTCCAATTTCAGGCAAATTGGATAAAAACAACGGTTTCTATAAGACCAAGACCCCAAATCGGGAGGTCGATTTATATGGAGACTATATCAAAACATGGACCGATATAGCCCATCTTCGAACTTGACCTGCCTGCAGACAAAAGACGAGTTTGTGCAAAATTTCAGCACGATTGCTTCATTATTGAAGACTGTAGCGTGATTACAACAGACAGACAGCCATACAGCCAGACAGACAGACGGACATGGTTATATCGTCTTAGAATTTCTCATTTAAAGAGTCACGGGCTCCTTCATTTAAAGAGTCACGGGCTCCTTACCAGTTTCGACTATACACCAACAAGTTTTTCAGCGGTGGATTATCCCCTCTCAGCAGTGCTGGTGACAATTAGGAGGATTTCAAAGTCGTTCATATTATCAATTTCTCCTTACCACAATGCCCGTGCCCATTTTTCGAGACATATACCAGATGTTGGCCACACCAATATATGTTCGACGAAAAAATCGATAATCACCAAAATGTGAAGCACCGTTCGGACTTGAGTGGAAAAAGGAGGCCTCTTGCACTGAAAAAAAAGCATACTCGGTTCCAAAGATTTTGTCTTTACTTTAAAAAATTTGGTATTGATTCCGAGCCAAAGAAGCAGAGAATACAAGTAAGGAAACTTTTAAGAGACAATTCTCTTTTAAATTTAGGTTTTGTTTACTTGCTTCTAGGAAGCAAATTTTAATTTTTCGCTTTCTCAGCTTTTTTTCTTCATATGCTATCAAAGTCCTTTAAAAACGAGTTAACGGCAACTTTATTTTCCAAATTAGGACTCGACTTCCAGTAGAAATTATGCTATGTTTGAAGTAAAAAACGTCTTTAAAATAAAGTTTTGAAAAACATGTCCTATATTTGAACGATTTTTTGCTTTGTAGTCAAGATGCAAAAAGACAACAAATTTAAAGATATTTTCATTAAATTTAAAGAATTTTTCTGAATTATTAAAGTCAAGTTGACCTTAGCCTATAAATTTTTTCTTTCATGTTAAGATACCCATTTTTAAGTCAAATCACTTAATTATAAGGACAATACGACTTCATTGAAAAGTTTATCGACTTTTGGACAAGGAAAATAACTTTATTTTAGAGAAATGCGTCTTCTATGCTAAGCAAAATTTGTATTCGTATTTTAAAGACATGAAATCTTTGACCTCACGACAATAATTTTTTCAGTGTGTCCTTCGGTGCTGTTCTCATGGATATGAGAGAAATTCACCACTTGAGCCAAAAACTAGTATATAAAGCCATAAGTTCGGTAGCGCCGAATCTTGAAAACCCACCACCATGAATAAAATCTAGTAGTTTCCTCTGAAAACCCCATGCAGGTTACTTAAAAATGAATTGAATTTCAGATGGATTTTAAGAAATATAATAACTCAAGATTGATTCAGATTGTGGGCTTCCAGAATTTAAATTTAAAGTATCTATACCATATATGGAGATTACATCAGATTCTGGATTGAGAAGAAAAATTTTTTCTTGCGTTTTAAACGAGTCTTAAACATTTCCGGTAAGCGTGGAAAAAAAACAATAAAATAACTCCTTGGTTTGAAACCCAAGTTCTTCAGAATTTCACGTCAATTACTTGAATGAGTAACAGAAGAAAAATCGGGAAATTGCATATTAAGTTTCTGGCAATTTGAATGACCAGTGGGACTTACATTCCCTCAAGAAGTGAAATCAGGAGTTCAGTCTATATTGAGGCTTTACCCAACCATGGACCGATGAAGATTAAATTCGACACAGGTTTTTGTGGGTCTAGAATACCTATAGATTTCTAATTTCAGGGAAATCGGCTGAAAATTGCGGTATACAGAAGGCCAAGGAGTCCTATCGGAAGATCGGACTTTTCGGGAGCTATACCAAAAAATGGACAGATACACATCACACTCGAAACATTTATTTGTGGACCTAAAATACATATAGATTTCCAATTCCATGCATATGTTTAATATTTTCGTTTTACAGAAGCTTAAGAAGGCATATGGTGAGATCGGTCTATATAGCCGAAACATGGACCGATACACACCATATTTGGAATGCACCAGAATTACCACTAGATTTCTAATTTCATGCATATCGTATAAAAAATGGAGGTATGTAGAAGGCCAAGAAGTCCAATCGGGAAGTCGGTCTATATGGGGCCTATACCAAAACATTATACACCATATTCGGCGTGGCTATACGTGGTCCTAAATACCTCTATATTTTAAATTTTAAACAAATCGGATAACGACTACTGTTTCCAGAAGCCCACGACCCCAAATTGGGTGATCGGTTTATATGGCGGTATTTTAAAACCTGAACCGATATGGCTCATCTTCGAACTTGACTTGCTTGTGGGCAAAAAACTAATCTGTGCCAAATTTCAACATCCAGACAGACAGACGGACATCGTTGTATCGTCTTAGAATTTTCCCTCATCAAGAATATATGAACTTTATATAGTCGGAAAACGGTATTTCGATGTGTTACAAACGGAACGACAAGTTTATTACACCACCATCTCCATTTTATGGTGGAAGGTATAATATTGGGTTGGCAGTACATTGCGGTTCATATATTTTGCAGCTTCAGGTTGCTATCATTTCTAAGCCGCTCGTCTGATAGCAGACAGATTTATTCCAGAGACATTTCATTTTATTCTTCACAATGGGTGCTTTGTCTCAATCTGACTATAGCTCATAGCCAGTGTTGCTAGGGAAAATGTTCGGTTTACCCTTCAAGGACAAAAAAAGTACCCTACTTTCCCATACATCCCCAAACAATTTTCCCTACAATATTTTTCGTTAAATTTAAAAAATTTTACAAAACAAAAATGGTTCCGAGTACTTTATTATCTTAAAACATGAATATGCAACGTGTATAAATTAGAATACAAATTTGTATTACCACCACGGTTGCCACAGTTGGTAGAATTCTACCAAAAATAGTATTTTTTTTTTGTTAAATCTCTATAGAAATAAAATTTTGGAAAAAGTCTCTATAAACACATTTTTTGGAGAAATGTTTCTATAGAAATAAAATTTTTGATAATAAATTCTATAGAAATAAAATTTTGAGACAAAATTCAATAGAAATAAAATTTTGAGAAAATTTTTTATAGAAATAATATTTTGAAAAAAAAATCTATAGAAATAAAATTTTGACAAAATTTTCTATAGAAGTAAAATGTTGACAAAATTTTCTACAGGAGTAAAATTTTAACAAAAATTTCTATAGAAATATTTGTTTGTTAGATTTGTGGTAATTTGTGGCAATCTTAAAATTTTGTTATATTTTTTTGGCACGAGTGGTAACTGTTGTTACCACACATTGTTAAAGATCATGCCTTGCTGGAAAATGTCCCTACATTGTGGCCCTACGTCCTACAAGACGCTAAATATTAGAAAAAACCTACATATAGGGAATTTCCCCTACTTCTTGCAACACTGGCTGTAGTTGATATTGCACCTACGGGGTTAGTATGCCCATTATTAAACAAGTAAGTAAAGTAGAAAGTCGGGCGGGGCCGACTATACCATACCCTAAACCACCATTACAGAATTAGTAATCATAAGCATTTGTGGGGTAACATATAGGTCTGGGAGATAAACCGTAGTTGCATATTTTAGAAAATTAAGGGGTACATGTCTATGGGTGCTTTGTGTCAATCTGACTATAGCTCATAGTCAATGTTGCCAGGGAAAATATTCCGTTTACCCTACAAGAACAAAAAAAGTTCCCTACTTTCCCATACATTCACAAACAATTTTCCCTATTATATTTTTCGTTAAATTTAAAAAATTTTACAAAACAAAAATGGTTCCGAGTACTTTATTATCTTAAAACATGAATATGCAACGTGTATAAATTAGAATACAAATTTGTATTACCACCACGGTTGCCACAGTTGGTAGAATTCTACCAAAAATAGTAATTTTTTTTTTGTTAAATCTCTATAGAAATAAAATTTTGGAAAAAGTCTCTATAAACACATTTTTTGGAGAAATGTTTCTATAGAAATAAAATTTTTGATAATAAATTCTATAGAAATAAAATTTTGAGACAAAATTCAATAGAAATAAAATTTTGAGAAAATTTTTTATAGAAATAATATTTAATCGGGCGGTACATATATATGGGAGCTATATCTAAATCTGAACCGATTTCAATACAATTTTGCAGACTTATAGAGTGATGCAGAATATTATTTTGTGCATAATTTGGCGACGATCGGTTAGTAAAAAAGTGCAACGTGATCCCATTTGTCGAAATCGGGCGATACATATATATGGGAGCTCTATCTAAATTTGATCCGATTTCTTCCAAATTCAATATCGTTCGTCCTTGAGCGCAAAAAACTCCCTGTACAAAATTTCGTCAAAATCGGTTAATAATTGCGACAGGAATCCTGTGAACAACAAATACATGAACAGACGGACGGACGGACACCAAGCGCTAGATCGACTCAGGAGGTGATCCTGAGTTGATCGGTATATATTTTATGGGGTCCAAGATCAATATTTCTGGTAGGCACATTTTTTGTCATATCAAACTTATTATACCCTGACCACTACGAAGTATGTGGTTTAGGGTACAAAAACGCTTTTGTTTTAAGGCAACGAGCTCATATCATAACTCGTTACTGCATTGCATCCAAAAGTATTGCATCGAATTCAAAAAGCGGACGAAAGCAAAACGGTAACAATACCAGAAATGATCCGAGAAGTGATGGCCAGATTTGATCGAAATCTACGCCGCAGTGGAGCCGGACGAAAGAACGGATGCAGCACATATTGTAAAAGGAGCGTCGACCATTGAAGTTCGCTTGCAAGAAAGTGGTCATTTATCGAAGTTGTTGTTCTCCCATGAAAAACCATTCCAAAGTCGTTTGTGTAAAAAAAAAATGATCGGGTTTACTTGTCATCTAAGTGCATATTGGGCGAAAGATATATACATATGAGAGTTATATCTAAATCTGAGACGATATCTTCCTAAATAAATACGGTTCTATTCTGACCCCAAATTTGGTGTCGACCATTGGCGGAGCTAGAAATTTTCTCTGGGGGGGCTATGCCCCCCCCAGACACCCTTCAAAATTTTGTTGAAATTTCCGAAGCGATAAATTACACCTATTGATAAAACTATACATCCTCAATTTTATTGCGGTGTTAAAGGCAATATGCAGCAAAATCAATCAAAAACAAAAAAAAACTCAATCACAAAAATTAGTTGTATCAATTAATTTTTTAATTGGCTTTGATGATTGATACTATCATTTTTTTTTTTTTTTTTGATTGAATAAAATCGGGCGGAACCGACTATATTATACCCTTCACCACTATGTAGACACACATTTGTGTTACCATCTCAACTACTTAAAATTTGATGGGAGCTATATAAAGGTTTGCATTTCCAGATACAAATACTTTTAATGGAAACAATTTTTTGTACTTCTACAAAAACTCTAGATTTAAAATTTAAATCGGCTAACGCCCTGGGATGATACACAATGTTAGTAAAAAATATGGGAAATATGAAGCGAGAGAAATTTTAATGCAATTGTACAAAAGAGATTTATGATTTTTCAGGCGATACATATGTATTCGAGATATAGGACAATTAGAGTAATATTTACAATTTTTGCTACTCAGCAGTGGCGATTTTACAAGGATATTGGTTAGATCTCGCCAAGATATGTGTAGGGCGACTTGGAGCCTTATTTAAAACTCATCCGTTCTGTGGAAATTTTGGCATTGCAGTGTGTAGGATATGGCTAAGATATGGGGAAATCATCACAGAATTTTGTGTAAACTGTGAGAATTTTGGCCATATTTGTATTCTCTGTGGAAACTATCCAGTCAATTGGAGGAAAATCCCATTGAAAATGGGTCTAAAATATGAAACAGTCGACCATATTTCCCCAACTCTGGTGTACGTATATATGGGAGCTATATACAATCTGAACCAATTTTGACTAAATTTGACATGCATAGTTAGAATAATAATTCTGCTATCTATGCGAAATTTCACGTAAATGGGAGTATAACTTTGGGCCCCCTTGTCATATGAGTGCAAATCGGACGGGAGATATATATGGGAGCCATATCTAAATCTGAATCGATTTCAACCAAATTTGGCACAATTACCTATACTACTAAACGTACTCCTTGTGCGAAATTTGAAGCAAATCACGGCAAAACCCTGGATTTTGAGGCCATATAAGTTCAAATCGGACGAAAGATATATATGGGAGCTATATCTAAATGTGAACCGATTTCAATCAAGTGTACCAAGCATTGGTAGAATGCCAATTCTACCCTCTGTGCAAAATTTCATGAAGATCGGTAGTAAACTTTGGGCTCTGTGGTCATATGAGTCTAAATCGGACGAAAGATATATATGGTAGCTATATCTAAATCTGAACCGATTTGGCTGATATTTTGCAAGATTTGCGAGATTCATTAAATATTTGGATGTACAGTATTTCAAGAAAATCGGTTGATAAACACGCTAACTATGACCACATCGTAGATAATTATATATGGCAGCTATATCTAAATCTGAACCGATTTTTTCCAAAACCAATAGCAATTGTCTCTGTCTCAAGAAACGGCCCTATGCCAAATTTGAGGACGATCGGACTTAAATTGCGAGCTGTACTTTGTGCACAAAATTACATATACAGACAGACGGACGGACAGACAGACAGACAGACGGACATCGCTAAATCGACTCAGATTTTAATTCTTACCCGATCGGTATACTAAAAGATGGGTCTATGGCCACTATTTCTTGGCGTTATATACAAATGCACAAACTTATTATACCCTGTACCACAGTAGTGGTGAAGGGTATAATTAATTAGATCAATTAATTTCATGGTTGAAGACAAAAAATATTTTATTGTGTGTGGAAGCCGGTTCCACGACACCGCTATAAATAATCGAATAGCAACTTACCATTATTTAATATAACAAAAAATAAAAGCATTGCTTTAAGTATGTGTTTGAAAAATATTTTATTTATAATGTGTGTTTTAAAACAGGACTAGAAATCATAAAGCAAAACATAAACTTAACATATTCATCGTGTATAAAAAATACTAAGAATAAAAAATTAAATAAAAGGCAAAAAATAAATTGAATATTATAAAACGTCTATCTTCGATTAGTTTTTAAAAATTCTCTGAGAACAGAATACAACGAAGCAACTGTCGAGAGCAGCGGTGCCAACTCTGTGGATTTTTCGTGATTTTAACGATTTTAAAGGGAGATTTGTTAAGAGCTTGATAACTTTTTTTTTAAAAAAAACGCATAAAATTTGCAAAATCTCATCGGTTCTTTATTTGAAACGTTAGATTGGTCCATGACATTTACTTTTTGAAGATAATTTCATTTAAATGTTGACCGCGGCTGCGTCTTAGGTGGTCCATTCGGAAAGTCCAATTTTGAGCAACTTTTTCGAGCATTTCGGCCGGAATAGCCCGAATTTCTTCGGAAATGTTGTCTTCCAAAGCTAGAATAGTTGCTGGCTTATTTCTGTAGACTTTAGACTTGACGTAGCCCCACAAAAAATAGTCTAAAGGCGTCAAATCGCATGATCTTGGTGGCCAACTTACCGGTCCATTTCTTGAGATGAATTGTTCTCCGAAGTTTTCCCTCAAAATGGCCATAGAATCGCGAGCTGTGTGGCATGTAGCGCCATCTTGTTGAAACCACATGTCAACCAAGTTCAGTTCTTCCATTTTTGGCAACAAAAAGTTTGTTAGCATCGAACGATAGCGATCGCCATTCACCGTAACGTTGCGTCCAACAGCATCTTTGAAAAAATACGGTCCAATGATTCCACCAGCGTACAAACCACACCAAACAGTGCATTTTTCGGAATACATGGGCAGTTCTTGAACGGCTTCTGGTTGCTCTTCACTCCAAATGCGGCAATTTTGCTTATTTACGTAGCCATTCAACCAGAAATGAGCCTCATCGCTGAACAAAATTTGTCGATAAAAAAGCGGATTTTCTGCCACTGATTTTGGTAATAAAATTCAATGATTTGCAAGCGTTGCTCGTTAGTAAGTCTATTCATGATGAAATGTCAAAGCATACTGAGCATCTTTCTCTTTGACACCATGTCTGAAATCCCACGTGATCTGTCAAATACTAATGCATGAAAATCCTAACCTCAAAAGAATCACCCTTTAGATGGTAAATTGGGCATGTGACGATTCATGATTTTAATCAACGTAGTTATAAATTGACTATTTTTGAAAATGTGCGTCTCAAGTTTCCTTTTAGTGTTTTTATTACGTGTTTTTAGTTGTAATGTAAATATCAATACTAAACAAGTATATACGGCCGTAAGTTCGGCCAGGCCGAAGCTTATGTACCCTCCATATGGATTGCGTAGAATTTTCTTCTAAACACTGCCATCCACAATCGAATTACTTAAGTTGCGGTAACGCTTGCCGATGGCAAGGTATCTTAAAACCTCCTAACACCATCTTCTAAATTGTATGTAAGTCCATACGTGGTATATATTAAATCAAAAAAGATCGATCCAATACGTATATAATTCAGTTTGACAAAGTAGACATAAAATTTTGACAAAATTTTCTACAGAAATAAAATTTTAACAAAATTTTCTATAGAAATAAAATTTTCACAAAATTTTCTATAGAAATAAAAATTTTGACAAAATTTTCTGTAGAAAGAAAATTTTGACAAAAATTTCTACAGAAATAAAATTTTAACAAAATTTTCTATAGAAATAAAATCTTGGTAGATTATTTTTGGCTCGAGTGGCAACCATGATTATGAACCGAATAAAATTTGAACAAAATTTTCTATAGAAATAAAATTTTGACAAAATTTTCTATAGAAATAAAATTTTGACTATGATGAAAATTTTATTATGAACCAAATAAAATTTTAACAAAATTTTCTCTAGAAATAAAATTTTGACAAAATTTTCTATAGAAATAAAATTTGGTAGATTATTTTTGGCTATAGTGGCAACCATGATTATGAACCGATATGGACCAATTTTGGTGTGATTGGACCAATTTTGGTATGGTTGTTAGCGACCATATACTAACACCACGTTCCTAATTTGAACCGGATCGGATGAATTTTGCTCCTCCAAGAGGCTCCGGAGCAGCGTTGCCAATTTAGCTTTTTTCCCGCTAGATTTGGCTTTTTTTGAAGACGTTTAGCGGGAAAAAAATGCATTTAGCTTTTAGCTTTTTTCTGGCTTTTTTTCATGACCCTTTTAGCTATTTTTGGTTTTTTATACCCTCCACCATAGGATGGGGGTATATTAACTTTGTCATTCCGTTTGTAACACATCGAAATATTGCTCTAAGACCCCATAAAGTTTATATATTCTGGGTCGTGGTGAAATTCTGAGTCGATCCAAGCATGTCCGTCCGTCCGTCCGTCTGTCCGTCTGTCCGTCTGTCCGGCTGTCCGTCCGTCTGTGGAAATCACGCTAACTTCCGAACGAAACTAGCTATCGACTTGAAACTTGGCACAAGTAGTTGTTATTGATGTAGGTCGGATGGTATTGAAAATGGGCCATATCGGCCCACGTTTACGTATAGCCCCCATATAAACCGATCCCCAAATTTGGCTTGCGGAGCCTTCCGGAGCAGCAAAATTCATCCGATCCGGTTGAAATTTGGTACGTGGTCTAAGTATACGGTCTCTAACAACCATGCAAAAATTGGTCCATATCGGTCCATAATTATATATAGCCCCCATATAAACCGATCCCCAGATTTGACCTCCGGAGCCTCTTGGAGGGGCAAAATTCATCCGATCCGGTTGAAATTTGATACCTGATGTTAGTATACGGTCTCTAACAACCATGCAAAAATTGGTCCATATCGGTCCATAAATATATATAGCTCCCATATAAACCGATCCCCAGATTTGACCTCCGGAGCCTCTTGGAGGAGCAAACTTCATCCTACCCGATTGAAATTTGGTACGTGGTGTTAGTATATGGTCTCTAACAATCATGCAAAAACTGGTCCATATCGGTCCATAATTATATATAGCTCCCACATAAACCGATCCCCAGATTTGACCTCCGGAGCCTCTTGGAGGGGCAAAATTCATCCGATCCGTTTGAAATTGGGTACCTGATGTTAGTATACGGTCTCTAACAAGCATGCAAAAATTGGTCCATATCGGTCCATAATTATATATAGCTCCCATATAAACCGATCCCCAGATTTGACCTCCGGAGCCTCTTGGAGGAGCAAAAGTCATCCGATGCGGTTGAAATTTGGTACATTTCGTTAGTATATGGCCTCTAACAGCCATGTAAAAATTGTCAAATTTTATTACTATTGAAAGTTTTGTCAAAATTTCATTTCTATAGAAAGTTTTGTAAAAAGTTTATTTCTATAGCAATGTTTGCCAACATTTTATTTCCATAGAAAATTTTGTCAAAATTTTATTTCTATAGAAAATTTTGTAAAAAATTTATTTCTGTAGAAAATTTTGTCAACATTTTATTTCTATAGAACATTTTGTCAACATTTTATTTATTTTTATTTTTATTTATTTATTTAGTTCATTCCTAATACAGCAAGACTAATATCTTATTAACGTAGTACTAGGATAATGTGCGTTATGTGCATTAATAGTTAGTACATTTAACTTATTCAATACTAATTTTAATTTAAATATAAAAATATTCTATAGTTTAGTTTTTAACATAGTAATAATTTAACACAATTTCAATAATAATTTTTACAATCTACGAAGAGTTTTGTAGGAAGTTTTTTAAACACGTTTTAAATTTAGCTGTGTTGGCGATAGTTTGAGTATCGTTTGGTAATTGATTCCAGAGACGGATAGCTCTAACATAGAATTGTCTTTCCGATATTTGACTCCTGTGGAATTGTTGGGTTACATTTCTGCCTCTCCTTGATCTAGAGAAGGTTATCCTTTCATAGAGGTAGCTCGGTTCTTTTGTGTATATTATTTTATGGAAAAAGGAGAGAATTCTATATGTTATATAGCATTGGAACGGCATGTTATATATTTGATACGCATAAACGGAAATTCTATCGAATCTTCTGATTCCATAAACATATCTGGCTATATTGTTGAATGTTTTTGTGAGTTTGTCAGCGTCCCTAACATTACAACCAGCAAAAATTTCGCAGCAGTATGTAAGTGTAGGAGTTAAATATGTTTTTGCCAATAGCATTCTGATTTTGAATGGAGTAAAATATTGTGTTAACCAAAGGTTTCGTAGCTTGGCATATACACTTGCGCACGCCATGTTTATATGGTCAGTCCAACTGAGATGTTCATTAAATACAACTCCCAAATTTTTTGCCTTGGGTACAATTTCAATACGGGTGCCCCCTAGGTGTATATTGACATCTCTAATCTCAACATTCTTTCTACGAACAATCATTGTTTTTGACTTTCTGGGGTTCAATAAAAGTCCGTTTTTACTTGCCCATTGTAATATGTTTGAGAGATCGTGGTTTACCATAGAAATGCAATCATCAAGCATTGAAATTTTGGATGAAATATGTAGTTGTACGTCATCCGCATACATTCTGACGTTACAGTGTTGGATCACATTCGGCAAATCATTAGAATACATTGTGTATAACAGTGGTCCCAATATAGAGCCTTGAGGTACACCTCTTTTTAATGGAAGCGACGATGAAGATTGACCTTGATGTACAGTAAATTGTTGGCGATCTTTTAAGTAGGAAGCTATCAGTCTTGTAGCAGTATCGGAGAAGGCAAACATGTCGGATAGTTTCGACACAATGTAGGGTAATGCACTGAATCAAATGCCTTGGAGTGATCTAATAAGATAAGTACTGAGACTTCATTATTGTCGAGGCTATAACGCAAAGATTCGGAGACGTCAACCAGGGCCGTAAGACAACTATGATTCGATCTGAAGCCTGACTGGGAATTTGAAAGAAATTTTCGGTTTTGTAGATGTGTATAAATCTGTTCATGTATTAGTTTTTCAAAGACTTTGGATAAAAAGGGCAGGATGGATATAGGTCTAAACTCTTTAAGGGCCTTTTCTATTGGGATGACTTTGGAGCATTTCCAAATATTTGGAAAAGTGCTAGTTGTTATGGTGAAATTGATGACATGTGTTAAAGGTCTTAGAATTTGTGGTGCTATCAGTTTAACAAATTTAGGATTTATGTCATCGTATCCTGTAGCGTTTGACTTAATCGATATTAAGGCACGCAGTACATCTTCTTCCTCCACATTATAAAAAGTTAAAATCTGCTCTGCATCGATATTTAGAGGCTGCTGCACGGTTATATTATCCTCGATTTCCGGAATTGGCAGATTAACAAATTTTTCGTTCAGTTCATCAACATTGATATCATAACTACACTCAAAAAAAAGTGAACTCACTATTTCACTAAAGCCAATTTAACTATATTTTAGTTCATGAAATTATTATATTTGGAGAAAGTTTCATTTATTCTAATAATTTTTTACGTACGTTAGTTAAATGAACTAAAAGACGGGAAAAAATTATACACAAATGAAGTAAAAAGTTTTACTAAATTCGTACTTCTCACAAAATAGTTCATTATTTCTTTAAATTTGTAAATTTTACTACAACAGCGTCCATCATGAACTTCGTATGTCACTAAAGACATTCTTGCAATTTTGAACTCCAATTTTTTCCTTCAAACTACAAAATTTTCTTTAAAAAGTGAAGAAAATTATTTATGTCTAATAAATTTTCTTGAATTTGTCGAAAAATATTTACTTAGTTTTGTGACATCGGCGTGATGCCAGCGCTTGTAATACTGTTTAGTTAAAAATTTCTAAAACTTTTCAAAATTTTCTAGAATTAATCAAAAGTTTTCTTCCTGGTGGGTTCACTGTTTTTTCAGTGTAACAACTGGTTTTTTTATGCCACATATTTCTTGAATTCCTTTCCATGTCTGCTTACTTCCAATGGCTCCATTGAATTTGTTGTCGTAGTACAATATTTTGTCTTTTTTTACTTTTGCCACTACCTTGTTTCTAGCAATTTTATAAGACTTGTAGAGAGATGGAGTCTTATATCGTTTCCATCGCCTATAAGCTTTGTCTCTTTTCTCAATTAACAGTTTAGTGTCTTCCTTGAACCAATGTCTTAATTTGGGTGTTACTGTCTTTATTACTAGTGGAACATGTTGGTTGTATAAATTTATTATTTCATCTGTAAGGTATCTAGTTTTTTCTTCAGATGTTGAGAGGAAATATAATGGGGTCCAACATTTGTTTGATAAATCACATTCCAAAGCTGAGATGTTGATTCTCTTAAAGTCACGATATGTATATGTATTGATTTGTGATGTTATTGAGCAGTCATATGAAAGAAATATAATATCATGTTTTGAGAAACCTGATCCACTCAGTTGATCATAGTGGAGGACTCTCTCATTGTTGTTCACAAATACCAGGTCCAGTAAGGTATTAACTGTGGTAGAGAAATGTGTTGGATTACAGGAATTGACCAAATTCAAATTCAAAGTTTCCATTGCATCAACTAGATTTTTTTCCAGAAGTACATTACTGTTGAAGTCTCCTGTTATAACTATGTCACTGTATTCAACCGATATGGATTCCAATTTTGAAATAATTGGCTCAATAGAAACTTGGCGATTTGGCCTATAGATGCATCCAAGTAAAATTTTGGTGTCATTGCATAACACTTCCAGAAATAAGTGCTCATGAATTTGAAAGCTTTCGGATGAATCTATCAAATTACATCTTAGTGTATCTCGAAGATATATAGCAACTCCCCCTCCGTTAGTTTGCCGGTCAGCTCTAAAAAGTCTGTATCCATTTAGTTTGTATGTTTCATCATTGCAGTCAGGATGAAACCAAGTTTCAGAAACGCATACTGCATCTATCCCTGAATGTTCAAAAAGTATACGAAATTCATCGATTTTGTTATTTAAACTTTGTGTATTAATATGACAAATATTTATGCCCGTTGTATAATTTGCCAGAATTCTCATCATTGTAAAATTATCCTCTCTGGAACCCAAATCTATGTTAGTCGTATTCATCGCAAACTTGATAATACACAGCATAAATCTTAAAACTTGTTGTGTGTTGTTTAGTGAAAGTGTAGATAATTGAACAAATATGTAAACTTAGCGAAAGAATTTTTTTATCAAAAAATAAAGTAAAGATAAATACAAAAATTAGCATAATTTTGTAATGACAATTCGTGTTATGAAAAAATAAAAAGTGGTGAAATAAGTGCTGGTATGGTAATAGTACATTGGTATTGATAAAACTAGCATTGCCGAAAAAAATGGTCTAATTTTGTAAAAAATTTATTTCTGTAGAAAATTTTGTCAACATTTTATTTCTATAGAACATTTTGTCAACATTTTATTTCTATAGAAAATTTTGTCAACATTTTATTTCTATAGAAAATTTTGTCAAAATTTTATTGCTATAGAAAATTTTGTCAACATTTTACTTCCATAGAAAATTTTGTCAACATTTTATTTCTATAGAAAATTTTGTCAAGTTTTTATTTCTATAGAAAATTTTGTCAAAATTTTATTTCTATAGAAAATTTTTCAAACTGAATTATATACGTATTTAATCAGCCTTTTTTTTTTGTTTAATATATACCCCTTATGGACTAACTTACAATTTAGAAGGCAGTGTTAAAAAGTTTTACGATACCTTGCCATCGGCAAGTGTTATCGCAACCCAAGTAATTCGATTGTGGATGACAGCCTTTAGTAGAAGTTCCTACGCAATCCATGGTGGAGGGTACATAAGATTCGGCCTGGCCGAACTTACGGCCGTATATACTTGTTTTATTTTCGACATGTTTCTATTGAAATATGGATAAATCGTCGTTTTTATCTAAGCCTTGCACAGTTGAAACATTAATAATGAGTCCAGCCATTATGCGGGCATTTTTTTAGCAAATACACCTTGTTGTTAAGTTTTTTCATTATATACATAAAAGTTATCGTAAACTTTAAATCTACTATTACCATACAAATTTGTTAGATAAACTGTCAGTAAATTATTGGGAATATTATCATTTGACTCGTTTATCCTTTTTATGTTATTATAATATTCTAAAGTTATTACGATATTACTAAATTAAAATAGTAGATGTGAATAGCTTTGTGCACTGAAAAATATTGTCGTCTCCTTAAAATACGAACGCGAATTTTGGTTATAATAGCATTTGTGAATTTCTTTTATGTTTTCCTTGTCCAAAAGACGATAAAGTCGTTTTGTCCTTATAATTAAGCGATTCAACTTAAAAATGGGTATGTTTTCATGAAAGAAGGAAGAATTAATGAAATAGTCTTTAAATGTGAGGAGTTTTTGCATCTTAACCACAAACCAAAATAGCGTTCAAAAATAGAAGATGTTTTTCAACACTTTATTTTAAAAACGTATATATACAATAATTTCTACTTGAAGTCGAGTCTGAATTTGGAAATTTAAGTTGGCGTTAGCACGTTTTTAAAGCACTTTGATAGGCACTTTGATAGTATTTTCTACAATTTAGATAAAAGTAATGTATTTCGAATTTTTCACAATTTCAAATCCAAACTAAAATTTTATTTAAAAAAATGACAAATCATTTTTTTTACCAAATCCAAAGCATGCTTAGATCATTTATTATTTTAAAATAACAAGTAAATAAAATAGAGGTGTTGGGAAGGTAGCTCCCACAAAACGAAGGACTTCCAGTAAAAAATTTGTGATAGTAATCAAAATGTATCGAATACGCAAACAGAGCTAATATGCCTTAGATATTGTTACAGTCTCACAGAAGTGGAACTAAAATGAAAATAATATGCATTGTAAGTGAAATAAAGCCTTTAAGTTTGTTAAATTTCAATCAAAAATGTGACTTTTGCAAATCTAGCGGTTTTTGGTGAAACAATTCTGGCAACGCTGCTCCGGAGGTCAAATCTGGAGAACGTTTTATATGGGTGCTATATATAATTATGGATCGATATGGACCAATTCTGGCACGGTTGTTAAAGATCATATACTAACACCATGTTCCAAATTACAACCGGATTGGATGAAATTTGCTTCTCTTGGAGACTTCAGGCGGATCGGATGAAATTTGTTTCTCTTTGAGGCTCCGCAACCCAAATCTGGGGATCGGTTTATATGGGCGCTATATATAATTATGGACCGATGTGGACCAATTTTTGCATGGTTGTTAGAGACCATATACAAACACCATATACCAAATTTCAGCCGGATCGGATGAAACATGCTTCCGCTAGAGGCTCCACAAGCCAAATCTGAGGGTCCCTTTATATGGGGGCTATACGTAAAAGTGGACCGATATGGCCCATTTTCAATACCAGCCGACCTACATCGATAGCAACTACTTGTGCCAGGTTTCAAGTCGATAGCTTGTTTCGTTCAGAAGTTAGCGTGATTTCAACAGACGGACGGACGGACGGACGGACATGCTTAGATCGACTCAGAATTTCACCACGACCCAGAATATATATACTTTATGGGGTCTTAGAGCAATATTTCGATGTGTTACAAACGGAATGACAAAGTTAATATACCACCATCCTATGATGGAGGGTATAAAAATATGCTTAACATACTCTCTCTGCCACAATCTTAATTGGATTAAACACATCGCAAAGCTTGAATTAAAATATAAAACAACTGTAGCTTTGATTATTCTGGGGGGCAAGAACTATTCTGGGGGCATAGCCCCCCCCCCCCAGCACCCCCTAGCTACGCAAATGGTGTCGACTGAACCAAAAGTGATCTAGATATTGATTACAAAAATGTGTTCACAGACAGACAGACATGGCTAAATCGACTCAGGGGCACGGGTGCCACTCGAGCCAAAAAAAAAAAAAAAATCTACCAAAGTTTTGGAGAAAAATTTACCAAAAAAGTACCAAACAAAAAATCTTATTTTGCAAAACTTTATTTCTATAAAATATTTTGTCAAAAATTTATTTCTATAGCATATTTGGTTAAAATATCACTTCTATAGAAAATTTTGTAAAAAAAATATTTTTATAGAAAATTTTGTAAAAAATTGTAGATCTATAGAACATTTTGTCAAGATTGTAGATCTATTGAAAATTTTGTCAAAATTTTATTTCTATGAAAAACTTTTATTTCTATAGAAAATTTTTTCAAAAATCTATTTCTATAGAAAATATTGTCAAAAATTTATTTCTATAGAAAATTTAGTCAAAATTTTATTTCTATAGAAAATGTTGTAGAGTACTTCCTAGCTGGAGGGGAATATTTTAGAAAATCTAAAAGAAAACAGAAATAATAATATTTTTTTTTCTACAGACATTTTGTCAACATTTCATTTCTATTGAAAATTTAGTCAAAATCTAATTTCTTTTGAAAATTTGGTCAAAATTTAATTTCTTTTGAAAATTTATTCAAAATGTAATTTCTGCAGAAAATGTGTAAAGTACTTCTTATTTGGTGAGGAATATTTTGGAAAACCTACAGAAATAATTCTTCCATTTTAACAAACAGTTCAAAATCGTCCATTTTTGGTAGAATTCTACCAACTGTGGAGCCACCGTGGTGCAATGGTTAGCATGCCCGCCTTGCATACACAGTGTCGTGGGTTCAAACCCAGTTTCGACCAAATACCAAAATATTTTTCAGCGGTGGATTATCTCCCTCAGTAATACTGGTGACATTTCTGAGCGTTTCAAAGCTTCTCTAAGTGGTTTCACTGCAATGTGGAACGCCGTTCGGACTCGGCTATAAAAAGGAGGTCCTTTGTCATTGAGCTTAACATAGAATCGGGCAGCACTTAGTGATATAGGAAAAAATTATCACCGTGGTTTCACAATGGACTGAATAAACTAAGTGAGCCTGAAATATCGGGCTGCCACTATATCTAACCTAACCTAACTGTGGCAACCATGCTCAGAGACCAGCCCTGACCATAATTGCCAAAGACACTATGTGCGTATCTCGACTCCTGGGTGTTGCAAACATATTGCCTACCTTAAATACCCCCATTGGGGCGCATTCTTGTTGTACCCGAAAGCGCTATCTTTTGTTTTCTCTGTGGTTCATTAAGAAGAAGTTCTGTTAAATTCATTCAACAATGATTTTCTAAAACTGGATTTCATTTTCACTTCACAAGAAGTTCTTTTGAGATAATATATAAAAATCCTCTCGCAGTGTTTGCAATAAATTTAGTTTTCCTCAATTTTACTGCCTGCAGTAAGGACAACAAATAGTGGATATTTCAAAAATATTTGAAACGTGAACCGATCTACTTCTTGCGAAAAAAAAAAAACAATTTGTTAGTATTATTCAGAGATACAATTCGAAAAAGTTAAGAAAATTTTTCCTTTAATGAAATACCAAAAACTGAAATAGCACCGCATATCGCATCGCAATAATATGGAAAAAATTGGTGACTTGCCATGGGCAATACTTCGATTGATCAGTTTGTAATTTTTATACCCTCCACCATAGGATGGGAGTATATTAACTTTGTCATTCCGTTTGTAACACATCGAAATATTGCTCTAAGACCTCATAACACGCAGAGAAGAAACATGATTGTCACAATCATATTTGAAGAGCAAAATAAAATAATAGGAGTTATTTTTGCGGCGACCATGTAACATTTTCACCTGCAACCATGTTGGCTCAGTGAACATGGTTCTAAGAAAAATATTATTGTTATCATCTAAAATGTTATTATATTGATAAAAAGAATTTCGTTAGAATGAAAAGACAATGGTCACGATTTAAAATGTTATGGTATTCATTAAAAATGTTTTTCTCCTAGTTAAAAGAACATGGTCACAACCTAAAATGTTTTGATCTTTATGAAAAACCTTTTTTCATCGTCGAAAAAGGGCGCCACTTGAGAAAAGAAAACACAAAATTAACTTTATTTATTTGTTTTTATTTATTTATAAACTAATTAATTGTTTATTTGTATTTATAATGCCATTCAAGCAAACATCATATATTTTTACACACTCTATTTTATTTAAATTTCAACAATCAGTAATTATTCCATATTTACATCGTGCCCATCAAATGTACAAACGCAGACATCATGTAACTGCAAATAAAAATAAATGATACCATATAGCAAAATGTAGAACAAAAAACAGGTACATTTTTTCAATTACACTTTCCTTTTTTGTCTTCACATAAAACCACACGCAGAGAAGGAATATGATCACCCGAAACATGTTTTAAGAACAAAATGTCATTTTTGTATGGTGACCATGTAACATGTTTGTCACTAAAATGTTATTTTCTCGTCAAATATAACCTGCTTGCCACCCAAAAATAACAATTTGCTCTTAAAACATGTTTGAGGTGATCATATTCCTTCTCTGGGTGCACGTGCCACTTCTGAATAAATAAATTAACACAAAACAGTAAATCCGTATTCTCCGTCCATTCCAAGAAACAATCAACACACGACTGACGCGCAAAATGAAAATTGTGTGTACCTGCTCAATGTTTTTATAAAATTCTTTTCGCTGCAAAAAATTTAAAAAATTAAATGGTCACGAAAAAAATGTAAATGGTCTTTATGGCCATGTAATGGTTCTAGACATGTCTAAACTCAACCTATAAAAATACTTTTTTCCCTGTAAAAAAAGTAAACAAAATTTAATGGTCCGGTACATGATTTTCCCGACCATTTAATGGTCTCAAATTCTATCATTTAAATGATGGCACATTTTTGCGGTATTTGAGAACCATTCAAATGCTTATTGCCACCATACATTTTTCTCCGCTCGAAAACTATTTTTACAAAGACAAAATACATGGTTTTCGCGGCAATTACATGCTCTATATAAGCATTAAATTGATGCGGCAACCATGTCCAAACATGGTTTTTCTGTGCGTGAAAGTATATATATTCTGGGTCGTGGTGAAATTCTGCACTGAAAAAAATATTGCCGTGAGGTCAAAGATTTCATGTCTTTAAAATACGAATGCAAATTTTGCTTAGCATAGAAGACGCATTTCTCTAAAATAAAGTTATTTTCCTTGTCCAAAAGTCTATAAACTTTTCAATGAAGTCGTATTGTCCTTATAATTAAGTGATTTGACTTAAAAATGGGTATCTTAACATGAAAGAAAAAAATTAAAGGCTAAGGTCAACTTGACTTTAATAATTCAGAAAAATTCTTTAAATTTAATGAAATTGTCTTTAAATTTGTTGTCTTTTTGCATCTTGACTACAAAGCAAAAAATCGTTCAAATATAGGACATGTTTTTCAAAACTTTATTTTAAAGAAGTTTTTTACTTCAAACATAGCATAATTTCTACTGGAAGTCGAGTCCTAATTTGGAAAATAAAGTTGCCGTTAACTCGTTTTTAAAGGACTTTGATAGCATATGAAGAAAAAAAGCTGAGAAAGCGAAAAATTAAAATTTTCTTCCTAGAAGCAAGTACACAAAACCTAAATTTAAAGTAAAGTCAAAATCTTTGGAACCGAGTATGCTTTTTTTCAGTGTGAGTCGGTCTAAGCATGTCCGTCCGTCCGTCTGTTGAAATCACGCTAACTTCCGAACGAAATAAGCTATCGACTTGAAACTTGGCACAAGTAGTTGTTATTCATGTAGGTCGGTGGAATACCATATCGGACCATATCGGACCACTTTTACATATGGCCCCCATATAAGCTGACGCTCAGATTTGGCTTGCGGAGCCTCTAGGAGGAGCACCATTCATCCCATCCGTTTGAAATTTGGTACGTGATGTTAGTATATGGTCTCTAACAACTATGCAAAAATTGGTCCATATCGGTCCATAATTATATATAGCCCCTATATAAACCGATCCCCAGATTTGGCGTGCGGAGCCTCTAAGAGAAGCAAATTTCATCCGATCCGGCTGAAATTTGGTACATGGTGTAGGTTAGGTTAGGTTAGGTTATGTGGCAGCCCAATGTATCAGGCTCACTTAGACTATTCAGTCCATTGTGATACCACAGTGGTGAACTTCTCTCTTATCACTGAGTGCTGCCCGATTCCATGTTAAGCTCAATGACAAGGGACCTCCTTTTTATAGCCGAGTCCGAACGGCGTTCCACATTCCAGTGGAACCACTTAGAGAAGCTTTGAAACCCTCAGAAATGTCACCAGCATTACTGAGGTGGGATAATCCACCGCTGAAAAACTTGTTGGTGTTCGGTCGTAGCATGAATCGAACCCACGACCTTGTGTATGCAAAGCGGGCATGCTAACCATTGCACCACGGTGGCTCCCATGGTGTAAGTATATGGTCTCTAGAAACTATGCAAAATTGGTCCACATCGGTCCATAATCATATATACCCCCAATATAAACTGATCCCCAGATTTGACTTCCGGAGCCTCGTGGAAGAGTACAATTCATACGATTCAATTGAAATTTGGTACGTGGTGTAAGTTTATGGTCTCTAACAACCATGCAGGAATTGCTTCATATTGGTCCATAATTATATGTAGCCCCCATATAAACCGATCTTAAGATTTGACCTCCGGAGCCTCTTGAAGGAGGAAACTTCATCTGATTCAGTTGAAATTTGGTAAGTGGTTTTAATATAAGGCCTCAAATACTCATGCTAAAATTGGTCCACATCAGTCCATAATTATATATATGGATACATCCGTTTCGGTTGAACTTTGATACGTGATGTTAGTATATGGTCTCTAACAACCATGCAGGAATGGGGCAATATCGGTCCATAATTATATATAGCCCCCATATAAACCGATCCCCAGATTTGACCTCCGGTGCCTTTAGGGGAAGAAAAAATGCATCCGATGTGGTATGTGGTGTTAGTATATGGTATTTAACAACCATGCCAAAAGTGGTCCATATCGGTCCATAAACATGTATAGCCCCCATATAAACCGGTCCCGAGATTTAGTTTTGGAGCCCCTTGGAGGAGCAAATTTCAACTGTCAGTTGAAATTTGTTACATTGTGCTAGTATATGGCCATTAACAACTATGCCTAACTAGGTCCATATCGGTCCATAATTATATATAGCCCTCAGATAAATCGATCCCCAATCACACAAAAAGTGGTTCATATCAAGTTTATAATTGTATATAGCCCCCATATAAGTGACCCCCATATTTCAATTCTGACTTTCTAAGTACCGTGCAAAAGTCCATACGGATTCGTAATTATTTGTAGACTTACCTATACATACCTTTTTTGTGTAATATACACTGAAAAAATATTGTCGTGAGGTCAAAGATTTCATGTCTTTAAAATACGAATGCAAATTTTGCTTAGCAAAGAAGACGCATTTCTCTAATATAAAGTTTTTTTCCTTGTCCAAAAGTCGATAAACTTTTTAATGAAGTCGTATTGTCCTTATAATTAAGTGATTTCACTTAAAAATGGGTATCATAACATGAAAGAAACAATTCTTGGGCTAAGGTCAACTTGTCTTTAATAAATCTTTAAAATTATTGAAATTGTCTTTAAATGTGTTGCCTTTTTGCATCTTGATTACAAAGCAAAGAATCGTTCAAAAATAGGACATGTTTTTCAACACTTTATTTTAAAGACGTTTTTTACCTGAAACATAGCATAATTTAATAAACAATAAAGTTGTCGTTAACTCGTTTTTAAAGGACATTGATAGAATATGAAGAAAAAAAAAGCGAAAAAAACCGAAAAATTAAAAGTTGCTTCCTAGAAGCAAATACACAAAACCCAAATTTAAAAGAGAATTGTGTCTTAAAAGTATCCTTACTTGTATTCTCCGCTTCTTTGGCTCGGAATCAATACCAAAATTTTTAAAGTAAAGACAAAATCTTTGGAACCGGGCATGCTTTTTTTCAGTGTATACCACGTATTGACTAACTTCCAATTTAGAAGACGATGTTAAGAAGTTTTAAGATACCTTACCATCGGAAAGTATTACCACAGCCCAAATAATTCCATTGTGGATGACAGTCTTTCGTAGAAGTTTCTACGCAATCCATTGTAGAGGGTACATAAGATTCGGCCTGGACGAACTTACGGTCGTATATACTTTTTTTATTTTTAAAATACATCCTCAATCCCTAAATTTTAATTCGTGCTTCGAACAAATATTTTATACAAACCACCTTGTGTTCCATAGAAGTGCATCATCGCATATTCCGGCAACCACATATCATCAACATCCTTAAATAGTATTGTGTAGTGGTATTAACCACCCACAATATTCCGGTTAATAATAAATCTTGCTTTTGCCTCTCTCTCTCCCACTCTCACACCCACACACACACAAACACACTCTCTCGTATCTACGAAATTATCCTCCAGACATAAACAAAACAACAGTAGAGTTCTTGATACAAAAAATATTCTTTTCCACCAACAAAATATATGTTATGAAACCCCAGACACTTAAAAAAATTAACAGAATAGAGTAAAAAAATATCTCTTTTAAATATTTTAAAAATTAAAGGATTTAAAAAATATATGTAACACTTCACCAAAAAGTTACAAATACAGTGAAATCTCTCAAACTTGCCAACATTGAAAAGAGGGCCTTTCACATATGACCAGTTTTCATGAGACATTTGCTGTATTATCACATTAGAAGGGTTGTCATAAATGGACCCTCCCCCCCACTAACACACTTTGGTTAAAATTTAGGTGACTTAAATTATTCAATTCTTGGAGGTTTCACTGTTTACAGAAAATTAACTATAAACAGTTACTGAAAATGACAAATCTACAATTTCCCTATTAGTAGAGTTCCTAGTAACGAAGAGTTGTCCTTGAGGTAACTATGGCGCTACTTAATACAATAAAACTAAAATGTTAGGTCTACCTTGAAGAAAATAAGAATTTTATTTATGTCTTAAGTATGCAAATAAATTTCAAGGATTACACATGTCCCACATTTAGAAGAGAAGCACAATTACTAAAGCTCCAATGGCACAAAGAATAATGGAAACTACCGGAAAAGTGAGCATTTTAAGGCAAAGACAGACGATACCTGACAAATACTGCCTTTTTTTCTTTTGTAGCACTTTAAAAGATATCAATTTTTCTATAGAAATAAAACGTTGATAAAATTTTTTATAAAAATAAATTTTGATAAAATTTTCTATAAAACTAAAATTTTGATAAAATTTTCTATAGAAATAAAATGTTGACAAAATTTTCTATAGAAATAAAATTTTGCAAAATTTTCTATAGAAATAAAATTTTCTATAGAAATAAAATGTTGACAAATTTATCTATAGAAACAAAATTTTGAGAAAATTTTCTACAGAAATAATCTTTTGAGAAAATGTTATTTGTATGGAAATAAAATTTTGACAAATTTTTCTATAGAAATAAAATTTTGACAAAATTTTCTATAGAAATAAAATTTTGACAACATATTCTACAGAAATAAAATTTTGACATTTTCTATAGCAATAAATATTTGACAAAATTTTCCATAGAATTAACATTTTGACAAAATTATCTATTGAAATAAAATTTTGACAAAATTTTTTTTAGAAACAAATTTTGACAAAATTTTCTATTGGAAAAAAAATTTTGACAAAATTTACTATAGAAATAAAATTTTGACCAAATTTTCTATAGAAATAAAATTTTTACAAAATTTGCTTTTGAAATATTGACAAAATTTTCCATAGAATTAAAATTTTTACAAAATATTCTATAGAAACAAAAAGTTTTGACTAAATCTTTATAGAAATAAAATTTTGACAAAATTTTCTCTAGAAATAAAATTTTGACAAAATTTTCTATAGAAGTAAAATTTTGACAAAATTTTCTACAGAAATAAAATTTTGACAAAATTTTCTATAAAAAAAAATTTTGACAAAATTTTCTCTAGAAATAAAATTTGACAAAATTTTCTATAGAAGTAAAATTTTGACAAAATTTTCTATAGAAATAAAATTTTGACAAAATTTTCTATAGAAATAAAATTTTCTATAGCAATAAAATGTTGACAAATTAATCTATAGAAATAAAATTTTGAGAAAATTTTCTATAAAAATAAACTTTTGAGAAAATGTTATCTCTATAGAAATAAAATTTTGACAAAATTTTCTATAGAAATAAAATTTTGACAAAATTTTCTATAGAAATACATTTTTGACAACATTTTCTACAGAAATAAAATTGTGACAACATTTTCTATAGCAATAAAACTTTGACAAAATTTTCTCTAGAAATAAAATTTTAACAAAATTTTCTATAGAAGTAAAATTTTGACAAAATTTTCTATAGAAATAAAATTTTGACAAAATTTTCTATAGAAATAATATTTTGACAAAATTTTTCTATAGAAATAAAAATTTTTACAAAATTTTCGATAGAACTAAATTTTTGACAAAATTTTCTATAGAAATAAAAGTTTGACAAAATTTTCTATAGAAATACAATTTTGACACAATTTCCTACAGAAATAAAATTTTGACAAAATTTTCTATAGAAATAAAATTGTGACAAAATTTTCTATAAAACTATTTACAAAATTTTCTATAGAAATAAAATTTTGACAACATTTTCTACAGAAATAAAGTTTTGACAACATTTTCTACAGAAATAAGGTTTTGACAAAATTTTCTATTGAAATAAAATTTTAACAAAATTTTCTATTGAAATAAAATTTTGTCAAAATTTTCAATAGAATTAAAATTTTGACAAAATTATCTATAGAAATAAAATTTTGACAAAATTTTCTATAGAATTACAATTTTGACGAAATTTTCTATAGAAATAAAATGTTGACAAAATTTTCTATAAAAATATTGACAAACTTTTCCATAACATAGAATTAAAATTTTAACAAAATTTTCTATAGAAATAAAATTTTGACAAAATTTTTTTATAGAAATAAAACTTTGAAAAAAATTTCCATAGAATTAAAATTTTTACAAAATATTCTATAGAAAAAAACTTTTGACTAAATTTTTATAGAAACTAAATTTTGACAAACTTTTCTATAGAAATAAAATTTTGACAAAATTTTCTATAGTATTAAAATTTTGACACAATTTTCTACAGAAATAAAATTTTGACAAAATTTTTTATAGAAATAAAATTTTGACAAAATTTTCTATAGAAATAAAATTTTGACAAAATTTTCTATAGAAATGAAATTTTGACAAAATGTTCTATAAAAATATTGACAAAATTTTCTATAGTATTAAAATTTTTACACAATTTTCTACAGAAATAAAATTAAGACAAAATTTTCTATAGAAATAAAATTTTGAGAAAATTTTCTATAGAAATAAAATTTTGACACAATTTTCTACAGAAATAAAATTTTGACAAAATTTTCTCAAGAAATAAAATTAAGACAAAATTTTCTATAGAAATAAAATTTTGAGAAAATTTTCTATAGAAATAAAATTTTGACACAATTTTCTACAGAAATAAAATTTTGACAAAATTTTCTATAGAAATAAAATTAAGACAAAATTTTCTATAGAAATAAAATTTTTACACAATTTTCTACAGAAATAAAATTTTGACAAAATTTTCTATAGAAATAAAATTTTGACAAAATTTTCTATAGAAATAAAATTTTGACACAATTTTTTTTATATAAATAAAACTTTGAAAAAAATGTCCATAGAATTAAAATTTTTACAAAATTTGCTATAGAAATATTGACAGAATTTTCAATAGAATTATAATTTTGACAAAATTTTCCATAGAATTAAAATTTTTACAAAATATTTTATAGAAAAAAACTTTTGACTAAATTTTTATAGAAACTAAATTTTGACAAAATTATCTATAGAAATAAAATTTTGACAAAATTTTCTATAGTATTAAAATTTTGACACAATTTTCTACAGAAATAAAATTTTGACAAAATTTTCTATAGAAATAAAATTAAGACAAAATTTTTTATAGAAATAAAATTTTGACAAAATTTTCTATAGAAATAAAATTTTGACAAAATGTTCTATAAAAATATTGACAAAATTTTCTATAAAAATATTGACAAAATTTTCTATAGTATTAAAATTTTTACACAATTTTCTACAGAAATAAAATTTTGTTAAAATTTTCTATAGAAATAAAATTAAGACAAAATTTTCTATAGAAATAAAATTTTGAGAAAATTTTCTATAGAAATAAAATTTTGACAAAATTTTCTATTGGAATAAAATTACGACAAAATTTTTTATAGAAATAAAAAATAAAAAATTTTGATAAATTTTTCTATTAAAATAAAATTCTGACAAAATTTTCAATAAAAATATTGACAAAATTTTCCATAGAATTAACATTTTGAGAAAATTTTTACAAAAATTTCTGTACAAATAAAATTTTGACAAAATTTTCTATAAAAATATTGACGAAATTTTCCATAGAATTAAAGTTTTGACAAAATTTTCCATAGAATTAATATTTTTACAAAATTATCTATAGAAATAAAATTTTGACAAAATTTTCTCTAGAAATAAAATTTTGACAAAATTTTCTATAGAAATAAAATTTTGACAAAATTTTCTATAGAAATAAAATTTTGACAAAATTATCTATAGAAATAAAATTTTGACAAAATTTTCTATAGAAATAACATTTTGACATTCTACATTTTGATGTTCTACAGAAATAAAATTTTACAAATTTTTCATAAAAATATTGACAAAATTTTCCATAGAATTAAAGTTTTGACAAAATTTTCCATAAAATTACATTTTTTACAAAATTTTCTATAGAAATAAAAATTTTGACAAAATTTTATACAGAAATATTTTTTGGTAGAATATTTTTGCGATAAGTGGCAACCTTGCTCCTCACAAATATATTTTCATTTCCAGTCTTCTTTAGTTGTTTGGAGAAATTTTATATTTCCTGCTTTGTGTTTTACTGCGAAAACCAGAAGTTGGTGAAATTTCCATATTTTTTGTAAATGCGTTCAAGTGCAAATAAATATGATTTATGAGTTGCCTTTGTTATGGCCATGAATGGAGGGAATTAATTCCGGTTGCAAAAACGGAAAACTGTTAATCTCTTATAGATTGTGGTAATAAAAATTTGGCAAGTCTTAAGTACGTTTATTATGTGAGCCAGTAATTAGGATCATGAATTGCGGAAGCATACGACATTTTTGACACAATGGCGTGTCAACTAAATATTTTCTTTCTTTGTTTTTGATAGCCTGATCACAATGGTCTAAATAGTCTAAGTGAGCTTGAAATATATGGGGCTGCCACTTTAACCTGCAACACCCAAAAGGAGACAAAAAGAAACGTGGTGTCTTTTCCAGTAATGCTCAGGGTGGACCCCTGAGCCGATATAACCATGTCCGTCCATCTGTCTGTGAAGACATTTCAGTTGACTTCAAACTTGGTACAAGTACACTGAAAAAAATATTGACCTAATATGGAAGATTATGCAACTTCAATTTTAGGAATCGAAATTTACCCAAAGTTGAGGACAAAATTCTTTAAAATAATGACATTTTAATTACATTAAATTTTATAATCCTTGCTTCAAACAATTTTTTCATTAAATTTAGGACACAGATTTTGAAAATTTCCGTCTCTCTGCTGAAGTTGTAGATCTTTGAAGTAAGGTAAAGTTTCCTTAAAATGAAGAAAAACTTTTTTAATATAAAGAAATCGTCTTTAACTCAAATGGCATATTGAATTTTTAAATTTACGATAAAAACGATTCAAATATAGGCTAACACTTATTTTAGGGATTTGCATCTTTGGTTTAAAGTTTTTTTTTTAGCATTAAGAAATCTGTTTTTACTTTGAAGTACCTGGTATAATTTGGATTTTGAAATTGGAATTTGTTTGTACATAAATATCTTTATTATTATATCGCAAAAAGAAAATAGAAACTCGATGAATGAGATCTGTGTCCAAATTTAATTTATTTGATCCTAGATATAAAGCCAGAAGCCGCATCTTTGGCTCGGAATTAATACCAAAATCCTTAAGGGAATGTCAAAATCTTCAGATCCAAGTACACTTTTTTTTGAGTGTAATTGCTTACATCAAGCGGATGAACATTTCGTCTTTTTCGCACTTGGATCACCGTCTTTAATATTTAAGGCAACAAAACGATTTTTTCTTTATTTTATAGAAATTTTTCTTTAATATTGCGTCAATTGTATATCCGAAATGTCTCATATTAGGTGAAATGTGTTTTTATAGCAATGCCTTGTGCTTTTTATACACTGCTCCACACTGTGGAACAGGGTATTATAAGTTAGTGCATATGTTTGCAACACCCAGAAGGAGACGAGATAGACACATGGTGTCTTTGGCAAAAATGCTCAGGGTGGGCTCCGGAGTCGATATAGCGATGTCCGTCTGTCCGTCTGTCCGTGAACACATTTTTGTAATCAAAGTCTAGGTCGCAGTTTTAGTCCAATCGACTTAAAATTTGGCACAAGTATGTGTTTTGGCTCAGAATAGATCCCTATTGATTTTGGAAGAAATCGGTTCAGATTTAGATATAGCTCCCATATATATATTTCGCCCGATATGGACATATATGGTCCCAGAAGCCAGAGGTTTACCCTAATTTGCTTAAAATTTTGCACAAGAAGAACAATTAGAACTATAGTCAAGTGTGCGAAATTTTATTGAAATCGGTTCAGATTTAGATATAGCTTCCATATATATCTTTCGCCCGATATGGACTAATACGGTCCCAGAAGCCAGAGTTTTACCCCAATTTGGTTGAAATTTTGCACAGGGAGTAGAATTAGCATTTTAGCTATGCGTGCCAAATTTGGTTGAAATCGGTTCAGATTTAGATATAGCTCCCATATATAGCTTTCGCCCGATTTACACTCATATGACCACAGAGGCCAATTTTTTGCTCCGATTTAGTTGAAATTTTGCACAGGGAGTAGAATTAGCATTCTAGCTATGCATGCCAAATTTGGTTGAAATCGCTTCAGATTTAGATACAGCTCCCATATATAGCTTTCGCCCGATTTACACTCATATGAACACAGAGGCCAATTTTTAACTCCGATTTAGTTGAAATTTTGCACAGGGAGTAGAATTAGCATTATTGCTATGCGAGCCAAATTTGGTTGAAATCGGTTCAGATTTAGATACAGCTCCCATATATAGCTTTCGCCCGATTTACACTCATATGACCACAGAGGCCAATTTTTAACTCCGATTTAGTTGAAATTTTGCACAGGGAGTAGAATTAGCATTGTAGCTATGCGTGCCAAATTTGCTTGAAATCGGTTCAGATTTAGATATAGCTCCATATATATGTTTTTCTGATTTCGACAAAAATGGTCAAAATACCAACATTTTCCTTGTAAAATCGCCACTGCTTAGTCGAAAAGTTGTAAAAATGACTCTAATTTTCCTAAACTTCTAGTACATATATATCGAGCGATAAATCATAAATAAACTTTTTCGGAGTTTCCTTAAAATTGCTTCAGATTTAAACGTTTCCCATATTTTTTTACTAACATTGTGTTCCACCCTAGTGCATTAGCTGACTTAAATTTTGAGTCTATAGAATTTGTAGAAGTCTATCAAATTCTGTCCAGATCGAGTGATATATAAATGTATGTATTTGGGACAAACCTTTATATATAGCCCCCAACACATTTGACGGATGTGATAAAATGTATCGAAAATTTAAATCTACAAAGTGGTGCAGGGTATAATATAGTCGGCCCCGCCCGACTTTGGACTTTCCTTACTTGTTCTATAGTAGCTTTATACTTACCATATGTCATGTTTAGAAAAAAACACACATACACACATTATGAAATTTAAAATTTTAATAATTTTTCGAGAAATTTTTTATTTGTATTAGTTTCTGCCTTATAAGCTACTAATTGAATTTTTGTAATAACAATACGCATATATAGTACAGGATTAAAAAAAATATATGCTATACTATACTATGTATACTTAAAATATATTTTTTAAATTTTTTGTTCATAGGCTTAGGTAAGATATTTTTCGTATTTATTTAGCACTATATATACCAATATATACATATATTTGTAAAAAAAAAACTTTAAAATATATACAGCAAGAAAATACATAAAATAGTATTTTATTTTATTGAGCAAAAGGCTTAAAAATGGTAGAAAAGGGTATTATTTTTATGCATTTAAACAGTAAGCTCCTATTGTGTGTATTTTTATCTTCTTAGAATTTCTTTTTTTCTATTTTTGGTTTTTGATAAGTATTTAAGATACTTTTCGTTTTTTTTTTAAGAGTAACAATAAATAACTTATACTTATGGAATCAATAAAATTTCTAAAGAAGTTTTATATTGAGCATATATTTTTACTTATGCAATGGAAATGTTATTAATGGGATTTCTAGAAAAACAGAAAAAAAATCAAATAACTAAAGCCCCAAAACTGTAGTAATATTGGAATATTCAATATTGTCATGGGGGCTAGATGCTTTTATTATTTTCGTTGTCAATAGTTTCAGTTATAAGGAATATAATAGCAAAAGGAAGGAAAGACTAAAGTTGACTAGAATACTTTTTTTTTATTCTACACTATTTTGAGTGACAATAACTTTGGCCTTTGGTTAGCGAAAACCTATATTTTGGATTAGAGATATATAGGCTTTGGATTAATAGGTGTTATTTTGTATTCAAATGATTTTTTTTTTTAAATAATTGATCGAGAAAGTTATAGCATTGATAATGTTAAACAATATCAATCAGATTGCCATCACCACCGACTTTACAGCTGCGGTATTTTAGAGGCATATTTGCAATTTTTATGAAGCGATGATAATTTTGTGCCTCTAAATGACAATTTCTTTTTTTTAATTTTCGTGTCATCATTTTGTCTTTTGTTTTTAAACATTCTTTTGTGCTGTAATATTGTGTATTTGGAATCCAATTCCAGTTAGCTTTACGGATGTGATGAAAGTTTTAGAGAAATCGATGGACCGCCTAAAAATATGCAACACCACAATTGCCACAATTGGTAGAATTCTATCAAATATGGTAGGTTTTTACTGTAGATTGCTAGAATTCTTGGTAGATTTTGCAAAATATTCCTCTATACCTAGGAGGTACTTCAAAAATTTTCTATTGGAATAAAATTTTAACAAAATTTTCTATAGGTATAAAATTTGGTAAAATTTCTTATAGAAGTAAAATTTTGACAAAATTTTCTATAAAAATAAAATTTTAACAACATTTTCTATAGGAATAAATTGACAAAAATTTTTATAGAAATATCATTTTAACAAAATTTTCTAAAGGGATTTTTATATTTTTTATTTATTTGACAACATTTTCTATAGGAATAACATTTTTACAAAATTTTTCTATAGATATAACATTTTGACAAAATTTTCTATAGGAATAACATTTTGACAACATTTCATGACAAAATTTTCTATCGGAATGAAAATTTTCAATATGAATAAAATTTTGACAAAATTTTCTATAGGAATAACATTTTGACAAAATTTTCTATAGGAATAAATTGTTGACAAAATTTTCTATAGGAATAAAATTTTGACAAAATTTTCTATAGGAATAAAAATTTGACAAAAATTTTCTATAGGAATAACATTTTGACAAAATTTTTTACAGGTGTAAAATTTTGCTAAAATTTTCTATAAGAACAAAAATTTTCTATAAGTTTCTATAGGAATAAAATTTTGACAACATTTTTTAAAGGAATAAAATTTTGGCAAAATTTTCTATAGGAATAAAATTTTGACAAAATTTTCTATAGGTATAAAAATATGACAAAATTTTCAATAGGAATAAAATGTTGACAAAGTTTCTATAGGAATAAAATTTTCACAACGTTTTTTATAGTAATAACATTTTTTACAAAATTTTCTATAGGAATAAAATTTTGACAAAATTTTCTATAGGAATAAAACTTTGACAAAATTTTCTATAGGAAAAACATTTTGACAAAATTTTCTACAGGTGTAAAATTTTGCTAAAATTTTCTATAGCAAAAAATGTTAACAAAATTTTCTATAGGATAAAAATTTGACAAAATTTTCTATAGGAATAAAATGTTGACAAAATTTCTATAGGAATAAAATTTTGACAACATTTTCTATTGAAATAAAATTTTGACAAAATTTTCGATAGGAATAAAATTTTGACAAAATTTTCTCTTGGTATAAAATGTTGACAAAATTTCTATAGGAATAAAATTTTGACAAACTTTTCTGTAGGAGTAAAATGTTGACAAAGTTTCTATAAGAATAAAATTTTGACAAAATTTTTTATAGGAATAAAATTTTGACAAAATTTTTTATAGGAATAAAATTTTGACAAAATTTTCTATAGGAATAAAATTTTGACAAAATTTTCTATAGGAATAACATTTTGACAAAATTTTCTACAGGTGTAAAATTTTCCAAAAATTTTCTATAGGAAAAAATGTTAACAAAATTTTCTATAGGATAAAAATTTGACAAAATTTTCTATAGGAATAACATTTTGACAAAATATTCTCTAGAAATAAAGTTTTGACAAAATTTTCTATAGGAATAAATTTTTGACAAAATTTTCTATAGGAATAAAATTTTGACAAAATTTTCTATAGGAATAAAAATTTTACAAAAATTTTCTATAGGAATAACATTTTGACAAAATTTTCTACAGATGTAAAATTTTGCTAAAATTTTCTATAAGAAAAAAATTTTCTATAAGTTTCTATAGGAATAAAATGTTGACAACATTTTTTAAAGGAATAACATTTTGACAAAATTTTCTATAGGAATAAAATTTTGACAAAATTTTCTATAGGTATAAAAATATGACAAAATTTTCTATAGGAATAACATTTTGGCAAAATTTTCTAGGAGTAAAATTTGGCCAAAACTTTCTCGGGGAATAAAATTTTGGTAAAAATCTCTCTAGGAATAAAATTTTGACAAAATTTTCTATTGGTGTAAAAATATGACAAAATTTTCTATAGGAATAAAATATTGACAAAGTTTGTAAAGGAATAAAATTTTGACAAAATTTTTTTTTGGAATAAAATTTTTTACAAAATTTTCTATAGGAATAAAATTTTGACAAAATTTTCTATAGGAATAAAACTTTGACAAAATTTTCTATGGGTAAAACATTTTGACAAAATCTTCTACAGGTGTAAAATTTTGCTAAAGTTTTGTATAGCAAAAAATTTTAACAAAATTTTGTATAGGAATAAAATTTTGACAAAAATTTTTATAGGAATAAAATTTTGACAAAATTTTCTACAGGTGTAAAATTTTGCTAAAATTTTCTATAGGAAAAAATGTTAACAAAAATTTTTATAGGAATAAAATGTTGACAAAATTTCTATAGGAATAAAATTTTGACAAAATTTTCTATTGAAATAAAATTTTGACAAAATTTTCTATAGGAATAAAATTTTGACAAAATTTTCTATAGGAATAAAAATTTGACAAATTTTTCTATAGGAATAAAAATTTGACAAAATTTTCTATCGGAATAACATTTTGACAAAATTTTCTACATGTGTAAAATTTTGCTAAAGTTTTCTATAGGAAAAAATGTTAACAAAATTTTCTATAGGAATAAAATGTTGACAAAATTTCTATAGGAATAAAATTTTGACAAAATTTTCTATTGAAATAAAATTTTGACAAAATTTTCGATAGGAATAACATTTTGACAACATTTTCTATTGGAATAAAATTTTGACAAAATTTTCTATTGGAATAAAATTTTGACAAAAATTTTATATATTAATAAAATTTTGACAAAATTTCCTATAGAAACAAAATTTTGATAAAATGTTTCTATAGCAATAACATTGTGACAAAACTTTCTATAAGATTAAAATTTTGACAAAATTTTTGACAAAGATTTCTCGGGGAATAAAATTTTGACAAAATTTTCTATACCAATGAAATTTTTACAGAATTTTCTATTGGAATAAAATTTTGACAAAATTTTCTATATTAATAAAATTTTGACAAAATTTTCTATATTAATAAAATTTTGACAAAATTTTCTATTGGAATAAAATTTTGACAAAAATTTTCTATATTAATAAAATTTTGACAAAATTTCCTATAGAAACAAAATTTTGATAAAATTTTTCTATAGCAATAACATTGTGACAAAACTTTCTATAAGATTAAAATTTTGACAAAATTTTTGACAAAGTTTTCTCGGGGAATAAAATTTTGACAAAATTTTCTATACCAATGAAATTTTGACAGAATTTTCTATTGGAATAAAATTTTGACAAAATTTTCTATATTAATAAAATTTTGACAAAATTTTCTATATTAATAAAATTTTGACAAAATTTTCTATATTAATAAAATTTTGACAAAATTTTCTATTGGAATAAAATTTTGACAAAATTTTCTATATTAATAACATTTTGACAAAATTTCCTATAGAAACAAAATTTTGATAAAATTTTTCTATAGCAATAACATTGTGACAAAACTTTCTATAAGAATAAAATTTTGACAAAATTTTTGACAACATTTTCTCGGGGAATAAAATTTTGATAAAAATTTCTCTAGGAATAAAATGTTGATAAAGTTTTCTATAGAAAAATGTTGAGAAATTTTTCTCTAGAAATAAAATGTTGACAAAATTTCCTCTAGAAATAAAATATTTATAAAATGTTCTATAGAGAACATCGTTGACAAAATGTTCTATAGAAAAAAATTATGAAAATTTTTTCTATAGAAAAAAATTGTGACAGCATTTTCTGTAGAAATCAAAAACTGCAATATAAGATATATTATTCGGTAGTGTCTTCGTAAAATTTTGTTCAAATTTTGGCGGATTGTTGTTGGATCGAGTGGCAACTGTGTTGCTAACTCAAAACATTAATCTTTAGGAAAAATTTTGGATGAACTGCAGATAATTTGATTGTTATGTTGAATCACTTCATGTCAAAGGCACAACGGCCACCAAAACTATCTTTGTCAGCAGTTTCAAAGCTGCAGTTAAGATAATAGCTAAAAAAATTATCCTTTAAAAAGTTGCAACAAAAAGTTTCTCCTTTTCCGAAACCCACTGATTTGTCGGTCCGTCCAGCTTTTAGATTATCACAAAATTTGAGTTCTAGGATTATGTAGAGATATACATACAAGTGATTCGTAGCCACTCTAATAATTAGAAGATATACGAGGGTTGTTCATTATATTTCGTAACCCTAGTACTGCAAAGTGCCTCAATCACTAACGGCGGAAATCTCAAAAATTTCGTGCTTAAGTTTTTTCGCTATAATAATGAAAGAAAACGTTTAAAAGTTGATTCTGAGAGGACAGACAAGTAGTTCAAAATGTTGCAAACACTCAAAAAAATATTTTTGTTTTTGAACTTGTATTTGTGTTTATTCGTGAAAATTTTAGTACCTACGTAAATTTGCGAGGAATAGAACTTCAGTTGTTAACGATTGTTAAAGAAAACCTTTGGTTGTTCGTGAGGAATTATACTTTTAAATGTTGTAAAGTTTGTCTGCCCATACTTGCCCATTGTAAAATAAATTAAATTTTTCTAAAAATAATGAAGATAAAAGTAGCGAATTATTTTCATTATGGCTGAAAAGCAAAGCAGATACAAATGCCATCGTTATATTCTGGAAAAGTAAAATACCACATAAAACCCATGAAGAGTTAAGAAAATTAATTAAAACACAAATAATTATATTAAAAGGAAGTGGGAATGCCACAAGAGAGCCAAAATGCGGGTCCTATGACCAAATTTGGGAAAATTAAGCATAGGAGGTACATCTAAACCTCAAACGATTTCGATTATTTTTTGCAAGTATGGTTAGTACTATAGAATTTTACATTCTGCTAAATTTGAGTGGGTTAATAAATAAGGGTTTTATAGACAAATTTGAGAAAATCGGGTGATGCATACATACAGTATGTCAAGAAAGTCTTTTGACATTGCCAAATATTTCAAATTCTAGAAATAATTGAAATATTAAATATTTTATTAAATTTTTAATTCTGTGTACGTATGTATACTTTGCAAAATACATAATAAAATATTTTTTTAAAATTTCATTATATTTAATTTTGGAACAAAACATAATTTTTATCCCATTGTCAAAACACTTTCTTGACAAACTGTATATGTATGTGGGAACTTTATCTAAATCTGAACCGAATTTGATGAAAAATTTTTTAAGGGTACTATAAAAAATTACTTGGTGTTAAATTTGAAGTCAATCGGGTAGTAAAGAACCACAATATTATCTTATTTGTCGAAATCGGACTATACATAACTTTGATCCGATTTTTTTTTCTAAATTCAACAACGTTCGACTTTTTGCCAAGCAAACACGTTGTATCAATTTTCATTAAAATCAATTAATAATTGCGACCGGAATCCTGCGAACAACAAAGGACGAAAATAGAATTGGATACCGAAGAAAATGATTTTTATGATTAATATTTTTTTAATATTAGTTAAATAAAATTGATTTAATAAAAAGAGAACTGGGCTCTACCATTTACAGCAAGTTTGGGCGATATGACACATTCTTAATAAATAAAATAGGCAAGCATAAATCAAATTCCATATATGGTTACATTCTGTAGTATTCCAAGTGAAATTATAATTCTGACCCCTCTATACACAGAAATAAAAACACGAAAATTTTTCCAATTAAAATTTTAATTGAATTTTCAAAAAATTCCAATTAAAATTTTAATGGATTCAACAAAGTTTTTTAATTGAAACAAAAATTAGTCACAAAAATTAATAGTATCAATTAATTTTTAAATTAAAAAAAAAAACTATTAAAAATTTTATTGATTCAACAATTTTTTTAATTGGAACAAAAAGCAGTTACAAAAATTAATAGTAGCAATTAATTTTTTAATTGGATCAATTAATTTTTGAGTTGGCTTCCAATTAATTTTTTAATTGGTTTTCAATTAATTTTTTAAATGATACTGTCATTTATGTGATTGAATACATTTCCTAACACCGTCTTCTAAATTGTAAGTAAGTCCATACGTGGTATATGTTAAATCAAAAAAGACCGATTAAATACGTATATAATTCAGTTTGACAAAATTTTCTATAGAAAAAAAAAAATTTTACAAATTTTCTATAGAAATAAAATTTTAACAAAATTTTCTATAGAAACAAAATTTTGACAAAATTTTCTATAGAAATAAAATTTTGACAAAATTTTCTATAAAAATAAAGTTTTTACAAAATTTTCTATAGAAATAAAATTTTAACAAAATTTTCTATAGAAATAAAATTTTAACAAAATTTTCTATAGAAATAAAATTTTGGTAGATTATTTTGGCTCGAGTGGCAACCATGATTATGAACCGATATGGACCAATTTTTGTGTGATTGGAGATCGCCTATATATAACTATAGACCGATATGGACCAATTTTGGTATGGTTGTTAGCGGCCGTATACTAACACCTCGTTCCAAATTTGAACCGGATCGGATGAAATTTGTTTCTCTTAGAGCCTCCGCAAGCCAAATCTGGGGATCGGTTTATATGGGGGCTATATATAATTATGAACCAATGTGGACCAATTTTTGCATGGTTGTTAGAGACCATGTACCAACACCATGTACAAAATTTCAGCCGGATCGGATGAAACATGCTTCTGTTAGAGGCTCCACAAGCCAAATCTGAGGGTCCCTTTATATGGGGGCTATACGTAAAAGTGGACCGATATGGCCCATTTGCAATACCATCCGACCTACATCGATAACAACTACTTGTGCCAAGAGTCAAGTCGATAGCTTGTTTCGTTCGGAAGTTAGCGTGATTTCAACAGACGGACGGCGGACGGACATGCTCAGATCGACTCAGAATTTCACCACGACGCAGAATATATATACTTAATGGGGTCTTAGAGCAATATTTCGATGTGTTACAAACGAAATGACAAAGTTAATATACCCCCATCCTATGGTGGAGGGTCCCAGCAAAAAAAGCGTCGCCAAAAAAGTAATGAAAATGTTCTTTTTGAATCCGGAAGTGGTGCAAAATTGACGCAGAAGCGATGAATTTAACATGGGCTTGTCATAGGACGGAAGTCCTCCATTTCAACAGTCGTTGCACTGAATTTGCATCACTTCTTTAGGTGTGATCCGAATTCAATGTGTTGGATGTAAATTAAAAAATTCTGTGATATTTTGTCAAATAAATAATTTTTATATTTTTTTAAATTTTTAATGGATTCTAACGCTTGTCGGAAATGTTTGACCTCGAATATTTTCAAAAATTCACAATTTTTTTCACATTGGATTTAGCATTTTTTTAAGTTGAAATTACCCATTAAAGTATGAAAACACCAAGTTATAATAAATTGAATTAAAATAACTTCCTGGGTAGTTAAAATAAAGAACATCATTGGGAGTGCATCTTCTGGAAGTGGTTTTAAAGTTGTGTCTTTGGAAGAACTTCCAAATGTTTTTGCTGGGGTATAAAAATAATTGGATCAATTAATTTCGTGAATTGTGTGTAGTAACGCACCTTGAATAAGGGGGATTGACTCCCGTTTTGTTGGTAACATTTGATTATGATAAGAAATATGGATATACCATGTTTGGAGATACTAGAATGATTGTAAATAATTTTTGCCGCAAATTTTCAATTTCCGCCCATAATGCAGACGGACAAAGTTGCTGCAACAACTCGTTCAAACGCCGACAACAGTGTATAGATCGTAATGGGGTTGTAAAGGGGTTTGACAAAACAATAAAACGATTTTCCATAATTAATATTTGTTGTAGTTCTCTAATTCTCCAAGATATAAAAGGCAACCCTCGTATAAAATTTAAATGAAATAATCATAACTGTTAATTTCAAGATGACTACAAGCACTTCACAATCCTTGATTAATGAGAATAAATTGTAGTTATTGGTTTTTTATGTCCTTTGTTTATTTAGATTAAAATTCAAAAAAAAAAAAAAAAAAAAAAACATAAATACATTTTGTCTTAACTAAAAATAAGTACTAAACATTTTACAAAATTAGATTGTTGGCTCATATTCCTTCCTTTGACCTCAATGGCTGATTTTGCTTTTTTTAACAAACATCAAAAATTTCATTAACTTGTATATCTCTTTAATTACAATGGAATATAAAATTCTTTCTTATATGCTAAATTAAAAATAATTTATTTTTTTTTATATATAAAACAACTACTACATAATATTTTTACCATAATAAATAAGGGCTTTGTATTGCCAAAACCAAAAATTGTAACCGAAAAACTCATTAGGGAGATTTTTATATTCTCAGATATTTTGCATATCAATCTCTTTCTCTTGAAGAAAGCAAGGCCTTGCTCTTAGTGCTTATGGCCAAAACATTTCTGCCATTGCATGCGAAAGAAAGGTCATCATAGCTGTTCGTTGCCAATATGGGTAGTGTCCGTTGGCAGGGAATGTGTCTAGCGTATATTCCGTAACGAAAAGTAAAGAGAAAATAACACATAATTGATGGTTTTGGTTTGTCTTTGCCAAAGTTGGTAGATTTGTTTGTTGTACAGTTAGGTGTATGTGTATGTATTTAAGATTGAGTAGTAGAGAGAGAGGAAGAGAGTTCTTTGGTTGCCTCTTTGAATGGGTCACCAGGGTGAGCTAAAATAAAACCAGCACTAACTCACCTGCAATGCCATTCGTTTGTGATGCATAGATGAATTCGTTGATGATTTTGTTTTACTCTTACGCCAAGAGCACATCAATAGCTCCCTCATGCCCTTACGAAAATTACGACTTAAGAAGGCATAAAGCAATGGATTTATGCCAGAGTTAAAATAGGTAACCAAAAATGTCAGGGGTGTCAGTAAAGCATTGAAATTTGAATCTCCACGATATGAATGAGACCTGCAAAGAAACAAAAACCGAGAAAATTTAATAAATTACCATGTATGGTATCTGGACAATAAAAAAAACCACAAACTTTTTTTGGGGTAATAAATTTTTATTTTTTGGTTTAT